>NC_142105.1:28218055-28518611 GCF_056152115.1 Neolamprologus brichardi
TGCAAACTACTGATTACACTCAAGGGCAAGAAGCCCAAATAAGACTTTGCCAGAAAATATGTGGTTTTGAAAAATTCTTTGGACCTTGCACCACAATGATGGAAAGAGAAAACTGTGGAGAAGGACAGAAACATCTCATGATCCTCATGAGTGTACCACATCATCTGTCAAACATGGTGGAAGCAGTGTTACAGTATAGGTATGTACAGCTGGAGCTGGGTCACTGGTCTTTATTAGTGATGTGACTGCTAAAAGAAGCAGCTGGATAAATTTTGAAGTGTGCAGGGCTCTACTCTCTGCTCTGCATTCAACCAAATGCTCCAAAACTGATTGTGACAGTTTCATGGTGCAAATGGAGATTACAATCATACTCCAAAAGCAACCCAAGAGTTTCTCAAGGCAAAGACACGGGTATTCTTCGATGGCCAAGTCAGTCACCTGAGCCTAACAGAGGATGCTTTTCAGTTACCAAAAACTAAACTGAAACCAGAGAGACCCACGAACAGCTGTAGGGGACTATGGTAAAGGTCAGGCAGAGCATCACAAGGGAAGAAACACAGTATTTCAAATCAAGTCAAGTAAATGGCCTGTATTTGCTTTACTTAGTCCCTAAGGACCCCAAAGCACTTTACACTACAGTCATCCACCCATTTACACACTGGTGATGGCAAGCTACATTGTAGCCACAGCTGCCCTGGGGCGCACTGACAGAGGCGAGGCTGCCGGACACTGGCGCCACCGGGCCCTCTGACCACCACCAGTAGGCAACGGACGAAGTGTCTTGCCCAAGGACACAACGACCGAGACTGTCAGAGCCAGGGCTCGAACCGGCAACCTTCCGATTACAAGACAAACTGCCAACTCTTGAGCCACGATCGCGCCAAGTGGCTTTTATTGTCATTTCGACCATGTACAGTGGTACAGTACAGAGTGAAATGCGACAGCGTTCCTCCGAAACCCTGGTGCTACAGTGCAACACTAGACAGAACAGGACAATATAGACACAACACAGTGCAATGGAAATGTGCAAAAAGCTGAGTATTGTGCAAAAGTAACTTGGTGTCTGTAGGGGTGTCTGCACATGTGTGTGTCTGTGTGTGTGGGTGTGTGGTGAATATGAGATACTGCATATAAGTGCTTGGTAGTCACATGTATGAAGGTGTGCGTGTGTGTGTGTCAGTCCAGTCACTAAATGTTCAGGAGTCTGACGGCTTGGTCATTGACTGCAAATTATTTTAAAACAAGTATTAAAAACTGAATTTATATTTAAAATTATCTTAGTACAACCAGTTACTTTTGATCTCCTGAAATTCCTAAACAGCTAATGCAACATTTTTGTAAAGCCCCAGTGTGCAGAAACAAAATAACAAAAATTGTCATTATCCAACAACTTTAATGAAAGAAATCTCTCAGCAGATTAAATTGTTAAAGTTCTGTTTGCTCCTTGTCCAGGCTGTCCTGGAGAAAGCTTTTGTCAATACACAGAAAATGTCCTATTTTATTTGTTTACCTTACTGTGGTCTTCTTTTAAAAACTAGACATGCCTATAGTAGATAGTAAAAGAACAGGAACTTGTGTTTATCTGTTACTTCATTACTGTATAATGAATGACTGTGGGGAAGGTCTTTATCACTAGAACAAGCTGTAAAGTTTATGAAAATACAGTTAAAAGTCAAAAACGTATGACCTACTTCACATTTTCTTTGCCAGTTTGATTCTCACCCACGGGCCTCATGTTTGACTAAATTCTATTAGCAAGTATTACTGTTTAGTCCACTGCGCCATAGAACTCTACGGTTTCCCTAGAAATGTATCAATATACATAAAACACATCAATGACACACACTGTGGCAGTAGTTTACAGTAGTTTACATGGGCCTTCATTGACCAACTAAGCTTACAAGCTAACTCGATACAACAGAAATGCTGACCAGAGCAAATTTTATAAACCTTTTTTGTTGTTGTTGCCTGTTGTTATTTGTTTTTAGCCCCTTTTTACCCCCCACCAGTCAAGTATCAGATGTTTTTATATGGCTTTAAGGCTTGTTTTTATCTTTTGTCGTTGGTCAAATTTGCATTTTTACAATTTCTAAGCTATTTCATATTCTCTACGGCCTACTTTTCATGCTCTCATTTCCAGCAAGTAGGGCTCAGGCAGCATTTCCTGTACATTAAATATACTACAGACCAGTTTTGCACCACTTCTACATCGCTTGATTATGTTTTTGTAGTGTTCCTTAATCTTCCTCAGGATCTAGTTAAGTCTACCTGTTTTAAGAAATTACAAATCCTTCAAAATGAAAGCCACATATATGGGAGTTATTTTAATGATTTATGTCTCTAGTAGGAAAAACATAAAGCAAACAAACTTGGCTTCGGTAAGCGAGTATCCTTCCATCCTGTGTGTTAAGTCCTAATGAGAGAATCATTCTTTATGAGTTACTTGCTGTGTACATCTGTTTCCTTTAATAGCAAGTTATAAATAAAATCTCATTGTACACAGCATGAAAGTTTGTAATGACACATGCTGTCAGTGACAGGGTGTGTTTGGCACTTCAGACCAAAGACACACATCAGGGGTAAAGCTGTCTGATGGCTGGAAACATCTCAAATACTTCACATATCTTACTGCTGACGTTTCAGAGCAAATAAAGCCAAAAAAAACTGTTCGGCTTTCAGTTTGTGCCATGCTGCTAGAGTGCAGGTCTGGATGTATTTGTGCAATTTAGGATCATCTGTGTGCCTGTTACCTGATGTGGCTGTCGTTAGTGGCGTCCTCTGTGCGTGCAGGAAGCATTTTACTGGCTCCACTGGTGTCCAGTGAACGGAGGGTCCTTTCATCCTTATTTGACGCATTGATGAGGCTTTCTGTAACCTGGTTTGGGTGTGAAATCTGTGTGAAAAAACAAGTTGCGGTGTCACTTCAAGATTTCTTTTTTTATCATTATATAACAAAACCACACTACTCACCTCAGGTCCCTCCCCACTCTTCTGGTCTCCTATGCTTCCTTCTTCTTCTTTTCCCTTTTTTCCTTGTCTGTCCTTCCATCGCTCCTTGAGCCTCTGCGTCCACCTTCTGGTTTTATTCTCAGATGATCTCTGTTTCCTCCTCACGCTACTGTTTGTTGTTTTTTGACTGTCTGAGGCAACCTGGGTATCTTTGTTTTCTGCCATCGCTCCAAATCCTCCATTTTCTACAATTAACTCTTTATTGTCTTGACCTCCTGCGAAAGGGTCTGTGTTTTTCACGGCCCACAGGTAGACTTTAGGTTTAAAGCCCTGCTCCTGGTTCTCATTCACTCCCATGCTTTGGGCAGCATCTGTGTTAGGAGGCATGCTTCTTTTCATTGCAGAATTGCCAAAACTCCACTTCTCACTATCAGTCCTCTCAAAGGAAGCATCTTTAAGTGATGTGGTAGGAAACAGCTGCCCTGTTACTGTTGAGGCGATCGCAGGCTGTGTCGCCTGTCCCATAACCCTGCTATCACCAGTGTCACCAACACTGTTGTCTTTCTGGGAGGGGAAGGAAATAAAACCCCTGTCCACCCCACCTCCATGACCGGGCTGCTGTAGATGACCAAATTTGAAGCTAAAGTTGCTGTCTGCAGCAGGGCTCCTGACCTTATTTGAAGGGATGCCATTAGTACCTGGGCTGCTGTTTTCTGGTCCAAGAGTGTGCCGGTGCCCCTGGCCCTCTCTTTCCGACTGCAGCTTCAGTTTCTGCAGCATGGACTGCAGCAGGGCCTGGGAGTCTGCTGGATTAGGTGACTGAGACATCTAGTAACACAACCTCTAAGTCCTCTAAATCCAGAAGTCGCAGAAACACGTGTCAACACCACAGTGAAACTGGATACACAAGGACGGACTCTATGCAAATAATATAATTCGTCGCTTTACAACCAGCATGACAAGTGGAAAAATACCTTTGTGTAGAAGATATCACTCTTTGGTCCAGTTCTTGTTAGAAAGACACCTGTTATGGCTGCTTTCGCCTTTCTGAATAATCCAATCCCTTTCCATGACAATGTAGTTGCTTCATAGCAAATATGAAGAAAGATCCACCTCTTCCAGTTAAACGTCCAGAGGTACAAATCCTTCTTCTTCTTCTTCTCTGTGTAAACTGCTGCTTCTTATGCTGCCTCCACTAATGCTGAATCCTCAAGAAGAGCAGCAGAAGTCTTCTTCTGTTGTTCTGCAACAAAGAGATATAAGCTTTTGTTGTTTTTTCCCTATTTTCAAAAGTCTCTCGCTTTTACTAAATGCCCATAGTTCCATTACACTACGGGTGTTGTAGTCACACCTCTTCTCCAGCAGCCACTTATATCACTGATAATGGGAGGAGAGACTGTGCATGGCTGCGTTCCTCAGATATTACAAACTGAAGCAGACCAACAAGAAAGACCAGTGAGGTGAGATAATTGTTTGCTGACTCTAACTCTCTCCCACTGTGTGTCTTTCTGCCCATCTTTGTATTTTGCCCTCCCTTCCTTCCCATTTCTCTACTTGTAACGCACACAAGTGCACACACACCCTCTGTGACCCGTAACTGATAATTATAGGGCGTTCTTTAAGAGCAGCCGCTATGAATGCGCCTGCCAAATTAAAGATATAGGAAAATGTTTGCACAGAGCTTTGCAATAACCCATTTTATATCAACTCTGTGAAAAATGCTGTCACAGAGGCCTTTGCTACTGTTGTCGAAATACAGTAGTAAATTCTCCAAACATGTAGTGTACTTCAGCTTGGAGAACACCATGCAATCTTTCTTATAGGTTTGTTAGCCACCAGCTAAACTGTTCTCCACTGCAAGTCATTAAAAAATGCTGCCGCCCTGATAAACTGTTTTAATTATATTTCAGCCAACTACTATGCATTTAAAAGCACAGTGATTGTACTGCCTTCTTTCTGACTGAAGGTTTAGACTATAAGATTAAGTAGGTACACTACAGTACTTGAAAAGCTACTTTCCTATTCTGACATGAACTTATTTAATAATTATCAAGTTGCTAATCATTAAGTAAAGTTTATATAACAATTAGTAATAATGTACGACTTTATCCATTACAATTATACCTTATTTTTTGGATTTTCTCACGACATCTTTATATATTTCTAACCCGGACGATCATAAATAACCCGCCCCGAAGATGCAGTGAAAAAAAACACAAGTGCCAGAAATGTTAACTTAGAAACGAAGTGCGCATGTGCAGCGTCAAACGCACGCCCCCTTTGAGTTGCCGTGTATCTGATTGGTCCGCACTTTGTAAGCGGGCAATGGCGGCGTAAACAACGCTGACATCGATGAAAGAGACACTGCTTAACCGAGAAAAATAAACTTAGACTGGAAATAAACGGAGTATGCTTTCGGTAGGAAGATTTGCTCTCGGCGTGGAAACGATTAAAACGCCGTCTTGTGTACTTCTCGGTGATGCTTAGCCGCTCGTTTTGGCTAACTTTTAGCCAAATGTGCTAACTTAGCGGAAAAGTGAGTTTGCAGAGATGCACTGTATCGTAACGGGAGGAAACGTGAAAGGTAGCAAACATTTCCTGCATATTAAACACAGTCTCTAACTAGAATATGTGTCATTAATTAGTTGTTGCTAATAATTATCTTGTGTGTGTTTGTTGGTGGGTGTGTCTGTACCGTCCAGTACTGGCCAAAGCCGTCCATTCTCTGTCCAGGATCGGCGATGAACTGTATGTTGAGCCTCAGGAAGATGGGGTGAGCTGTTCTGACACTGACTTGCACAGCATCACTTCCTCTTACAATGCAGATAGGCTTGTTGCTTCCTGTGGGTGCACACTTTGCGTCAATGAAAAAAGTTGATTTGTTGGTCTCTCTCTCTCTCTCTCTCTCTCTCTCTCTCTCTCTCTCTCTCGTAGCTGGCCCTGCGGTCTGTGAACTCCTCTCGGTCGGCTTATGCTTGCTTCCTGTTCGCACCACTCTTCTTCAGCAGGTGCAGACTACATGCCTGTGTTTATAAATGGCATCTTTGTGTGAGAGAAAAAGAAACCGTGTATATGAGTGAACTTCTGCCTTTTATACCTCTGTTTTTCTGTGCAGGTACTCCATTACTAGTGGGGATAACTTCCGCTGCAAGATGGCAATAAAGGTGTGAGAGAATTAGATAATCTACTGTTTTTCAAGGCATTATATAGTCTGGGTGTGACATTAATTACATTTTAGTAGATAATGTGGTTCCCAAACTTTCAATAAGATGTGCAACTTATTGAAGGCATTTAAGTTCCAGTTACAATCTTGTGAAAAAGAGTTTTCACAGGTCTTTGTTACTTACAGTTAGACCTGTGAAATTAAGTACACCCCATGATTCAGTAGCTTGTAGAACCACCTATAGGAGCAATCACTTGAAGTTTATGAGTCTCTCATATTGTTTCAAAGTAATCGTTTTCTGTTTGACTTCACCAGTGTCTCAGATAATTGCCTCAGAGTTTTGGCCTACTGTTCTTTACAGTGTTGCTTCAGGACATCGCGGTTTGTGGGCATTCATTTATGCACAGTTCTCTTAAGGTCCCACCTCAGCAGTTCAGTTGGAGGCAGGTCTAGAGCTTAATTATTTTCTTTTTCAGCCATTCCGTTGTAGATTTGCTTTGGTACTTGGGATTCTTGTCCTCCTGCACAATGCCGTTTGGGCCAAGTTTTGGCTGTCAGGCCGATGTCCTCACATTTCAGTCTGGAATACTTTGGTAAACAGAGGAGTTCATGGTCAACTCAATGAGTGTCCTATGGCTGCAAAACAAGCTCAAATCATCACCATCATACCTGACAGTTGGTATGAGGTGTTTGTGCTGATATGCTGTGTTTGGTTTTCACCAAACAGAGGTCTTGAGGCTTCTTCAGTTGCAGGCCTAAGATGTGCTGCCATATTCTTTTACAGCCAGTAGAGGCTTTCTGCTGGCAACCCTTCCAAACAAGCCAAACTTGTTCAGTCTTTTTCTAATTGTACTGTCGTCAACTTTGACATTTAACTGCTAACTAAGGCCTGTAGAGTCTGAAATGTAGCTCTTGGATTTTTTTTTTTTTTTTGCAGTTTCTCTGTTCACTGCACAGTCTGTCACTGGTGTGAGTTTACAGGGACGTCCACACCTGGAAGGATTGACAGCTGTCTTGAATGTTTTCCACTTGTAATTAATCGTCCTCACCGTGGTCAAATTATTTGGAAATCGGTTTATAACGATTGTCAGATTGCTTTGCATCAACATTGGCATCTTTAAGATCACTGCTGACATGTTCCATCCTTGGGATTGTGTTAACACACACCTGAATGCTCTAGACATTCAAACTACTCACATTTTGAATTGGATTACAAGCCCCTAGCAGTAAGACTGTACTTAGTTTATCTCAGGATTGCATAGAATCAGTCACTTGACTGTCACGGATCTCAATAAACATGCTTACCAAAGGCCCCTCAGGCAGGTTGTGATTAGTATCACTTCAGTTACTTTTCTTTTGTTTTCTAGTCTAGTTTGAATTCTTTTTAAGCTCACAGTTCATTTTAAATAACTACTCTGACCTTGCATTAAACCCCAAAGTCCCATCACAAAAAGTTCAAACACTCGATCACAAAAGATTTATTGAAACTACAGCTGCCAGTCTGATTTTTGTCTAATAGTTTGGTCAGGTTTGCATTCACGTGACCACTACCAAAATGTGAAAAATGTAAATTTTAACTTTCTCTCTATATATATTTTTTCTCCTTTTTCACTGGTTTACATTAATTCTCAGTCGCAGTTTGCCATGTTATGGAAATGTGGCTGATAGTTTCTTGATTACTTTGATTTTAAACATACTAAAGATAAACATCACACTTTCTCATAATGATTTTTTTTTTGGTTCCTTGTTTTTTTTTCTTTGTTGCTGCTGCTGTTTTTCAAATTAACTGCATGATGGCAGTACCTGGGCCTCCCTGATGTAACTACAGTTAGGAATAGCAGATCTTATTCTTAGGATTGAGAGCGTAGTCTTGTATCTGCTGACAGCTTCAAATGCCTCGTTTCCTGTCGTGTTACCACCCTACGGTTGTGGTTATCTGTGTTCAAGTTTTGCAAAAACCTCACAGCTTCCTCGTATTAACAGTTGTACTTAGCAGTTATATTAGAGAGTGGATTGTGTGTCACTTGTCAGAAACAGCAAACATATTGATTTAGATACTATTTGAGTGTGACTAAAATGTTGATTCCCGTTGATTGCTACCAGAGTGTGTCATTGCATATTGATAAGCATTATTTTCCCCCTGTGTTTCAGAGTGTACAGTCTGTGTTCAGATCTCTGACAACTTTGGAGAAGACGGTGGAAAAGTGTCACATTGATCTTGACAAACAGAAGGACCGTCTCACCTTCACCCTGCACTGCAAGCACGGTATCAGTGATTCACTTCATTATCAGATCATTCAAAGTGTTTTCCATATATGATTTAAGAAGGCTTACAACTCATTCAGGCATGTAGAATGGTGCTGGTTTCAAACCCAGAGATGAGGGAACACATCCAGTTCTTACATTACAGGGCGATCGTGGCTCAAGAGTTGGTAGTTTGTCTTGTAATCGAAAGGTTGCCGGTTCAAGCCCCGGCTCGGGCAGTCTTGGTCATTGTGTCCTTGGGCAAGACATTTCACCTACCCCCTACTGGTGATGGCCAGAGGGGGTGATGGCCAGAGGGGCCGATGGCGCGATATGGCAGCCTCGCTTCTGTCAGTCTGCCCCAGGCCAGCTGTGGCTACAACTGTAGCTTGTGTGTGAGAGTGAATGAGTAGTGGAATTGTAAAGCACTTTGAGGGTCTCGAAAAGCGCTATATAAATGCAATCTGTTATTATTATTATTACATCCTTGCATTGACCTACAGATAAATATAAGTGTTTATAATTCTGTATTTATAATATAATTATTTATCATTTATAAGTCCACCAGTACTGCGGAACCCAAATATATTAGAGATAAGTTCACTGAGTACAAATGTAGTCTGTCAGGCCTGCAGGTCACTTAGTGCTGCACAGAGCCAAAACAAAACTTCTATAATCTCTTTGAAACTTAGAGGTGCCTCAACTGTAGCTATTTTAAATGAAAAACTACCCTTTTTCATATGGCTTTTACATGTATTTATTAAGCTATACAGTACTGTGCTAAACTCTTGAGTCACTCCTCGTTTCTTTATATTTATGCTAATAAAATAGGAAATAGGTGCAGTGATTTATTGAAACATACAAACATACATGGAAATACAGTAAATCAGACAAAAACTGTATAATTGTAACAAGTTAGAAAGTCAGTATTTGCTATAAGCATCTTTATTCTTCAACACAGTCTGAACTCTTTGGCAGCTTTCTTGGTGTGTTTTTAGTTGATGTTGTGAGGTGGATAAAAATCTGATGATACTTTTTTGGGTTCATAATTCAATTCAGTTTTAATTATATAGCAGCAAATCATAACAACAGTTGCCTCAAGGCACTTTATATGGTAAGATAAAGACTCTACAATAATACAAAGAGAACAGAACCTGGGTCCACAGAAGAGGGGCCTAAAAGTAAGCCTGCTGTCTGAGAGCAGCAAGCTCTAATGGGTTGATATGGCACTATAAGGTCATTAAGATAAGATGGGGCCTGATTATTCAAGACCTTGTATTTGAGGAGCAGGATTTTAAATTTGATTCTGGATTTAACAGGGATCCAACGAAGAGAGACCAGTATAGGAGAAATATGCTCTCTCTTTCTAGTTCCTGACAGCACTTTTTCCACAGCATTTTGGATCAGCCAAAGGCTTTTCAGGGAGTTTTTAGGACATCCTGATAATAACGAATTACAGTAGTCCAGCTTAGAAGTAATAAAGGCATGAACTAGTTTTTCAGCATCACTCTGAGATAGGATGTTTCTAACTATTCTATTCCACAAATGGAAGAAAGCAGTGGTAGATATTTGTTTAATATGTGCATTGAAGGACATATCCTGGTCAAAAATGACTTCAAGATTCCTCACAGTGTTACTGGAGACCATGTTAATGCCATCCAGAGTAAGAATCTGTCTCTGATTTTTTGGGCCGAGTACATTAACCACAGTTTTGTCTGAATTTAGAAGCAGAAAATTAGAGGTAATCCAGGTCTTTATGTCTTTAAAACGTTCCTTCAGTTTAACTAATTGATGTGTATTATCTGGCTTCATGGATAGGTAAAGTTGGGTGTCATCTATATAGCAGTGAAAATGTAAGCTATGCCTTCTGATGATACTGCCTAAGGAAGAGAAGCCCGTGGAACTTCATAATTAGCCTTAGTGTGTGAAGAGGACTCTTCATTTACATGAACAGATTGGAGTCTATTGGATAGATATGATTAAAAAACAAGAGTCTTAAATAAATATCAATAGCACTGAAAGTAGCAGTACATAATGTTTTGAACGACTTTCATTTGTGAAGAAATTCATAAATAAAAATTGTAACCATTAGAGAAAGATATTATGTTTCGAGCAGTCATTAGTTCATAAGACCTGATGCAGCTGTCACAGTTATTGTCTAATTTCTCCTGACAGCCACGTTTTTTGCTGATCTGACTTCAGTGAACAGCAGATCGATCAGATTTAGGGCCAGATGCATCTCTCGGGTCCTGTATGAGGTCTTTGCTGGATTTCCTTTCCTGTTCTTTCCATGTCTTAAGCCATGACTGTTCATCCACTGTGTATACTTTGGCTATTTGGGAATCACTTTCATGGAGCAAAAATGCAATTTTATGCCTCTCAAACTGTTACCTTTGGCATTTTTTTATAGATTCAACTAAAGAAATGGGAATCTGTTACAGGCTGCTAATAACAAAGTGCCTAAAGATACAATTTAAAATGAGTTATTTGCTAAATTATCTGTTAAAATACACAGATGGGAACATGCTCAGGTGCAAGCACTGGACTGAAAAAGGAATGACGAAGAAACCAGAAGACCTTCAGAAAGCCTGGAGAACTTTGGTCAAGAGCACTTAAAAAAATGAGACTTCTACATTACTACATATCGGATTTTTGTGACACTTTGAATCCTTAAATTCTGATTTCACATCAGTTTATAAATAATGTTTTGCGTCTTTTTATTTTATCTTCTGCCTGTAAAGCAACTCTTTTAATAACCTCTATAAATAAGTTGTTACATTGTACGTTTACATCTTGTTTACATTCACATATTTTGTATTTAATGAAGCCCGTCGTGCATTCATCTCATTGCTTTCTATTCGCTCACAAACTTGCTGTGATTTTTCTTTGCAGGCCTACTGAAGACACATAACCTGTCTTTCCAGGACAGCGAGAGCCTGCAGGCAGTGTTTGATAAGGACAGCTATGCCAATGTATTCAGAGCCCAGCCTAGGTCTGTAAAAATCTTTCTTCATAGTTTATTTTGCAAATCATGACAATGACAGTCTCCCACTTGCTTTTAATCTTTTATTTCCTTGTACTTGATGATGACAAACACTGTATAGCTTTTTTTTAACACCAGGAAAAACATTTTTACATTTCAGTTGGTTGATTAAATGAATAAATAGATTTAAGTAGTAAAATATATTTTAAGGGAGGTGTAACTTTGTAGCTGTAGCTAGATTTGATTTCTCTTGTTCTCAGGCTGCTGGTAGACACAGTCGTTCATTTTCCTCCATCTCTGGAAGAAGTGACTGTGTCAGTGAGTGATGAACGGATGTGGGTCAGGAACCATGTGGAGGAAGAAGCAGGTGACAAGACTGATATGAAAAAGTTTCGCCAGCGTAGTAGTAAACCAGGAACTGGCATCTAATAATGCCATGCATCGCCATGTTTTAAAAGCAACTTTTATTTTTCCTCTTGTTTTTCTGCTCTCTCAGAGGCGTCCAAAGCCATGCTGACCGAGTTGTGTTTGGCTTCAGACGAGTTTGATCATTTTGCTGCCCAAGCTCACAACAGTGTGACTTTTTGTCTGAAGGAGTTGCGGGTGAGAGAAACGATATGGGGAAAGCACGAGAGAGTTGCGTAAGTTAGTTTGGGAGGGGGAGAGAGGTGGTTATCAGACCAGAGTGTGAAAGAAGTTATTTGGGGACCAGATGAAAGCACTTACAAGATGTTGTGGTGTTCTTGTAATGCTTGCATAGTTTGCAAAGTCACTAACTAGTATCTCTCATTCAGGGTTTACTAGTGTTTGCAGAATCAACTGGCCTCCCTGTTTCTATGTACTTGGACGAGCCGGGCAGGTGAGCATCGCCACCTGTGGGTTATGTTTTTTGATTACTTGTTTCTTCCTTTTTAATAACATAATTTTTTTCTGTGTCTGTTTGTGTGACAGCCCTGTGGTGCTTTCAGTAACGGACAGTGTCCTGGAGGGAAACTTTGTGCTGGCCACGCTTTCTGATGATCCCAGCCTTCGTAAAAATAGCAGCAAAGGGTAAAAACGACAAAACATATTTTTGTTGATTTGGGAGGGTTTTTTCTCATGCCTGTGAGCAGGAAGGAAAATGAAAACAAAACTAGTTAAACTAGTAAACTAGGCAGGAAATTCTAAACATTTACCCTACTGCGCCATCTGGTGGATCAGAGTGTAAATGAAGACAAATGCTGGAGGAGCCCATTTACATTTCATACTCGACATTTCCAGTTGTTGTAAATGGATTTTTATTATTTGCTCCAGGAGTTTAGACCAGGTTCTTAGTCCACCAGTTTGAATAAACTCTTTAAAAAAACCTGTTTATTCAGGGTTTCACATCTTGTCATTATGAGGCTGAGAGGCTAAATCTGAAGAACTCATGTCACAGTTAACAGCTGTTTGTAGTTGCATCTTCACACAATAAATGCACTCAGTATATTTATGGGAGTGAAAAACTAGAATACCGTAGGCTGAATTGTTATGACATTGAGCTCTAAAATTGAAGCTGGTTAGTCATGTTGATTTGTTATTGTTTTGCAAGTCCAGAAAACCAAACGGTCACCATGAAGGTCAAAAGGAGCAAGAAAAGCTTTTGTTAATCTTGTGTGTCATCTTTCTATCTGACTTGCACTCCAAACTGTCTGCTCCACCCCTCAGAGCGCACAAAACAGCTCCACCCCCTCCCGATGACTTCATGAATGATGACATGGACTCATTTCTAATCGCCATGGATACCAGTATTGCACCAGGTCCCTCAAACACAGGTCCACCCCCGCCTTCATTATCTGATGACACACGTTCAAAACGGCCTGCAGCAGTCAGCCACAAGGCAAAAATACTCATCGAGGAGGCAGAAGAAGAAGAAACGGATGATTTAGACAGACTACCTAATAAAAAGGTATGCCTTAGGTTTCTCAGGCGTGCTAACAGGCTGTGGATTCACTTCAATGAATCAAAAACACAGAAGTAAAATATTCTCACACATACAAAATAAAGCAGATTCTTTAAAAACTGAGTCATCACAACTGTCCACATACAGTCCTCACGTGAAAAAGAAAGTACACTCTCTTTTAATTTAGTTTTATGTGTCAGGCTGTAACAAAAAAAATCAACTTGTTCTTATTATGCCTTAAAATGAGCTAAATGCAACTTTAGATTAATAACAACTCATGAATTATTATCATTACTTACATGTCTTGCTTTTAACAAAAATGCAAAAGCAGCGTGTGTGTGTAACTAAATATATCCTCACTGCTTCCACAGAAATTGAGTGTGAAGATAAATACAGTAGCAGCCGAGTGCTGCTAATCAAATCCACTTGATTAACTGATAAACAGCAAGTGTGGTCACCTTTATAAAACCAGAGGTTTGGTTGTTTTTCTGGTCTGGAGCGTTCTGGTGTTTGTTAATGCAGTGCCAGGGAGGAAAGACATCAGCAATAACCTTAGAGAAACAGTTGTTGCTGCCCATCAATCAGGTGAGGGTTATAGGACCATTTCCAGTCAACCTGAACTCCATCACTGTACAGTGAGGAAGATTATTCACAAGTGGAAAACCTTCAAGACAGCTCTCAGTGTTGCTGGAAGTGAAGGTCCTGGCAAATTCACCCAAAGGTCAGACCGTGCAGTTCTCAGACTCTACGGGCCTCACGTTAGCATGTTAAATGTTAAGGTTTATGAGGGTGTGATTAGAATAACACTGAACAAGAATAGCTTGTTTGGAGGGTTGCTAGGAGAAAGAAACAGTCCTCTCTAAAAACACACCTTATGTTTGCAGAGTTGCTTCTGAACAAACCACAGAAACCTCTGGAACAAAGGCGTGCACATTAAAGCAGATATTTAATTAAAAAAATAAACAAGTGATTGAATGTTTGTATATGTTCTCAAATTAATTAAATATCGGTATCTTAACATTTCGATAAATTGTAGTCTTTAATATATTTCCCTTGTGTGTGATTTTTCTCACAGTTTCGGTCGCTCTTCTTTGGATCGGTGCTTCCCCCGTCGTCTCAGTTGAGCACACAGCCGATGACTTCTCAAGAGGTGCTGGCCAGCGACAGTGAGGAAGAAACTTAAAAAACTGCAGACTGATGGGCTAGAGGAGACATGGACTAAACTGACAATGGGTGCATGTGCGTGCACTGTTAAACAAAGACACCTGGAGTACTTGAAGATAAAGAAATGAACACAAATTTTCATCCTTACTGGCCAGAACAAGTAGTACCTGGACCTGGATAAATATGCAGAGGCCACCAGCCTCTAAATTCTCATTATGTAAAACTAGACATGAAGCAATTCCAATTTATTTTAATTTTGTGTTTGCCCAGTTTGTAATTAAGGTGCAGTGTAAAAAGTCCCACCAAATAAAGCAAACTTATTTTTCAATGTATGTAAACATCATTTATTATTTATTTACATGTCGAAATGTTCAAGTATGAGAAATATTTAGGATGAGAGAATTCCACATATCCACCAATGTGGAGCTCAAAGAGAGAAAGGCAGTGATGCAGAATCTGAGTAATGTCAAAAATAAGCCTCGGCATAACCAGCAGAATGTCTGTGAATTGTCTGTGAGTCAGTCTTTGCAGAATGAGCAGCGGCGTCACTACTTTTCTCTTTTTGCACTTGAAAACTTTTCCCTCTCGTCTGTGGCTTCCTCCTCTCCTTTCCCTTCCCTTTCTCCAGCTCCTTCTCTTTCTTCTTTTTCAACCTCTCCTCTTCCTTCTCCTTTCTTTCTTGCTCCCTCCGCCGCCGCCTCCTCTCCTTGGAGTTCAGTTTGTCCTCCGCCTCTTCCTCAGCTGCATTCCCAGTCCCTGGCATATTACTGAAGTCTTGAATCAAGATTTTCGGCACTTGCATTTTGGGTGCCTTCTTAGCCTTGTTGTCTTTGTGCTGCTCACCTCTCAGTCTGCGGAAGAGACCAAAACGTTTAGGGGTGTCGGGCTGTGGCTGCTGCTGTGTGGGGGCTTCCTCTGTTGTTGCTGCTGCTGCTGCTGCTGCTGCAGGCGGCAACAGATCAAGAGCAGCTTGTTTTGAGGTCACAGCTTTAGGATTGCACTGTGACTCTGTGAGTTTGGCTTCTGGTTGATTTTCTGAACTTTTCTGGGGGGTGGTGAAGAGATCCTCGGAAAGCCTGCGGGCTAGCCTGGAGCTACGTGAGGTGGATGACTTGCGAACGCAGAAATCAGCAGATGATCGACTGCTGCGACGCTCAGGGGTTTGTACCGGGGGCTCTTTTGTAGATTGACAACATTGGACTTGGGGAACATTTGTTGGCTCAGAAGAAATGAAGACATTGTCCTCTCCTGCTGGAGTTTGTTTAACCTTTTCAGTAATTTCTTCCTCCTGCGCGGGCTCCACTTGTTGAACCTTTTGATTTGAGTCTTCAGGATCCACAGTAACCTGGCTTGTTGTCTCTTCAGGTGCTTGTGTCTCAGAGGTACTAATTTGTACTGAACTCTCCTCATCAGGCTCACTGGTGTGGTTGAGCTGATCAGCTGGTGCTGAAGACTCTTCCGTTTCCATGGGTGTTGCAGAGTCTGCAGGCTTCTCATAAGTCTGAGTTTCTGTTGGTGTTTCCTCTGTTATTTTTTGAGTACAGATGCATGAATCACTTTCAACCTGTGCCTCCGAGTGTACATTCAAAATAATTTCTTCTGTTGCCTTATTTGACGCCTCCACTGTGTCTTTTCCTACTGTTATCTCAGCTTTAGTCTCTGTATCATCTACTGCACCAGTGCTTTCTTTTTGTTGAGTGCAATCAGATGAAGACAGCATTAATATTTCTTCTTCTAGCTCCATTTCTGTCTTTGAATCTACTCGTTGTTCTGAATCTACTTCTGTGATTTCTACCTTTGTATCGCACTGTGTGGCTGAATTTTCCTGATTATGTGTCAGAACCTCATTTTCTGTGTCTCTTTGGGTGTGGGACTCTGCTTCCTTTTCTGTTTGTACTAATGACTCAGTACTGTGGTATTTTACTTCAAGTGCACCTTTTTCTGTCTCCTCGATCAGCTCTTCCTTTTCCTGTTGTGTTTCTGCCTCTGCTACACTATTCTGATCATCAACAGTTAAAGCTTCAACACCTCTGTCTGTGTCCACACTTGTCTCACTTTTAGACTCCGTAACGTCTGTGTTCATCTCCACCTGTTGCACACTTTCAGTGTCAGCACTCTCTTCTGATTTCACGTCAGCTTGTATCCTCTGCTCCTCGCCTGCGTTTACACCTATTTGCATCTCGTCCTCTGTGTTTGTATCGGCTTCGGCTATTCTCGGTGTCTCACTGTGGTTTTCCTCCACAGCAACCACGTGTTTCTCTGCCTCTTCATTTGTGTCTTTGAGCTCTACTTCCTGGTCTTTGCTTATATGACTTTGTTCTTCTAGCACTTGTGATTCACTCTCTGCGTCCAGCTTTTCTTCTTTTTCACAGTGAGGTGCATAATCAGGGGGATGAATAATATTTTCAACAGTCTGATTTGGCCTATCTTTGGACCCTATCTTTTCTTCTTGTTCTGAAAGCATTTTGCTTTCATTTATCTCAGTCAGCTTGGTTTGATCCATATCACTGAGTTTGCGTTCCCCTGTCTCCCTGACATCAATTGTCTCAGTCTCCCTGACATCAATTGTCTCCATCTTCCTGACATCACTTGTCTCTGTCTCCCTGACAACACTTGTCTCCGTCTCCTTGACAACACTTGTCTCCGTCTCCCCGACAACACTTGTCTCTGTCTCCCTGACATCACTTGTCTCCGTCTCCCTGACATCACTTGTCTCCGTCTCCCTGACATCACTTGTCTCTGTCTCCCTGACATCACTTGTCTCCGTCTCCCTGACAACACTTGTCTCTGTCTCCCCGACAACACTTGTCTCTGTCACCCTGACATCACTTGTCTCTATGACAACACTCATCTCCATCTCCCTGACAACACTTTTCTCCATCTCTCTAACATCACCTGTTTCTGTCTCTTTGACACTGCTTTCCTCAATTTCAGCAACTCCTTTTTCCGTGTTTTCAGTCTGTTCCTTTCCTGCTGCTGTTTCTTCTGTTTGGATATTTTTGGTTTCTTGAATCTTGTCAGGTGTCTGTGAAATTTCCTTCTGTTCAGTTTGTCCCTCTTTTTGTCCCTCTGAAACTACATCCTCCTCCTCTTTGACTCCTTGTACCTTCTTAAAGTCAAACTCATTCCAGCTTTTCCAGTCCTCCCTTCCTCCCATTGAAAGATGCCTCACTACTTTGTTACTGCCTTCAGAGTCAACTGTGTTCCCTTTTCCCGCTTTCCTCCACTTCTTGTGAAGGAGGGAAGGAGACAGTGAGAGAGAGGAGGCTGAGCGAGTTAGTGGGACAGAGAGGTTCCCTTTCTCTCTCTCTTTCCTCTCCTTCTCAATTTCATGCTGCCGAGCTCTAGCCCACGCCTTCCGGTATCCATGGCAGCGACCTCTGGGGTCAAACGTGGACGATGGTTTTTCTTTCCTCCACTTTTCCAGCTCCTTCTCCGTCTGCTTTTCCAAATCTTTACCCGACAGTGGCACAGAGCACACCTGAAACAAGAAGGGAAACTCTGCAGATAGTTGCACCCCAACAACATAGTGTGTCCCGCCACAATACAAAACCTGTTAAAGATCCCTGAGGAACACCACAAAGAGCCTTGAACGGTTACCCCTAACCTCCAAATTCCTTGATCATAATCCAATTGAGCAATTTTGACACACTAATTCCAAGCACCACAGGATACCTCCAGAGCTCCCACGTTCATGCCACAGTGGATCAGACATGTTTATGGCTGAGCTGTTTTAGTAACTTACCAAGATTTATATCTACGTTATTTGATAGAATAGTGCCATTTTGTAAAAAAATAAAAAATAAAACAAAGTTATTGATAGAAACATGTTTTTAATTTACTCTTCAGGGTTTTATTTGCCTCATCTCTTCGGTTTGCAGCCATCTTTTTGAAAGGTTTTTGCTTTTGAGGTATATCTTTTTACACTATTTGTGGCCATGATTAGTTTAATTTACTTGCTCTGTTGCTTTACAAATGAAAGCTGTTATCTTGAGGTAATTGGTAGAGAACAAGATGCTTCTCTATAAGCCTATCAGGTTTAAAAATCGAAATCTTACCTCTGCTATGAATTCGTCGTCTTCATCGTGGACCTCCTCCTTAACACCCCTCAACTTCTCCAGAGTCTCCATTTGGCCCTGACACTGCTTCCTCTGCTCAGCTCGACCCAACACCCGGCGCACCAGCACCGCTGCGACCTGTAGCAGCACCCGGACCCCTGCGAGGAAAGATGAGGGCGAAAGAGGAAGACCTGGTGAAAATGCTACATATCACGTAGATGATGGCAGTGACCAAAAATGTAAGAATTGTGCAGATATTTAAACACTAATATATATAGTGGACAAAGCCATCGCTTTTAATAAGCTGCTATTCCTGCCAGTCCTAAGGGGGTTGTGTTAGCCTGAGGTCAGCTCTACCATAGCAGAAGAAGAGGTCCCAGACTCTGAGAAGCGTGTTGAATGGAAGGTGACGTGTGAACAGACACATCAGCCAGTCGGTGGCAAACATGAGGGGCTCCACTCCGTGGTTCTGCAGATGTTTGTGTGCAGCTGGACACGTCTTTTTCAAAACCCAGGTCAGCATGGCCGCATCGAACAGTACTCCCTCCTACACAGCACACCACAGTAGGCTCAGACAGCTGCCCAGCTTTCAGGGTCAACACACGATTCAGCTTTGTCTTTGGGTTATATTTATAGCACAACTTATCAAGAATCAGCCTTGAAATCAACATCTACTTGCCTACGTGTTGATTATATGTATTATAAAAGGTAAAAAATGTAAAAAACAAAAGATGTGCATGTCCTCACCAGCAGAGGGCTGTAATATCCGGGCAGGTATTGCTCACTGATCTGAACCAGACACCAGAAGGCCTCCTGCCAGGTTACAAAAGGTGAACATTAGGCCAATAACTGCTCCGTATTATAGAAAATTAGCACTGTATTCTCAGGATTGCATTAATACTGTTATACCTCTGAAATAAAAAGCTTAACAGGTCGATGAAACAAACAAGGTAGAGTCGATGTCTTAAACGAAGGTTGTTGTTTCTCCACTGAAATCTAATTATTTTAATGTCTTTGCAGCTGATTTATCAGACCGAAGCTAAACTGTTAATGGCCTTTACCTGAGCAGGCATGTTCATCAGCAGCACTGCAGCCACCGGCCCCTGAGCCTGACAGTAACCCTCATCTGGCTGATACTGGGTGTAAGCTTTCAACACCCGGAACAAACCACGCTGCCTGCAGACACACACACACACCACAATCATCTCTCACACAGCCAGAGGTTTCAGTCACCTTTGACAAGAGTTATACATTTAATAACGAAAAGAAAAGAAAGAAAAAGAAAGACAAGTGACGAGACTGTTTGCTGTTCTGTTGAATAAGCCTTTAACTGTGAAAGCTAAACCAGGGAAACTATGAAAAGATTGGAAAGCCACGCTGAACACTAAATAAACTGTATGGTTATTCTGCAGCTCTCAGCTTCAGAAACAAATAGCAGAAACCTCGCCTACCCGTGTCCGTCTTTGGACTGGAACATCTCGTGGAAAGGGAACTGCCGGTCCAGATCTCTCTCGATCACATCCACCCAGCTCTGCAGAGCCGGCTGCTCATCCAGAGTCTGATGCAGAGACAAAAAACATAAAACGCATACCAAACAATAGACTTTTGAGTCTTTAAAATTTTAAGTTAGTTAGTCTGTTTCTCAATATTATAAATAATTTAACTTTTACTCAATAAAATATAAGAAAACAGTGATCACAAGATCCCACAACTTAGAACAGAATATATAGATGATCAGGCATAGACTGTATATAAACAATGGACAATATAGCCTCCAGGTCTAACAGCTGTAGAAATGCCTTAAACCTGCATTTTGTTTAATTGCCAGAAGAGGAAGACTCCTGGTGGAAAAAAAAGTCAGATTGCGTAGAAAAAATTAGAAAATGACCCTCTTGGTCATATTAAATTATTTCCTGATAGGTTTACGGCCTTAGTCGCTAATCTGAAGTGGTATTTAATGCAAAATACAATTATAGTCCCATTTATAGTTAAACGAATGATAAAGACGGCATGATTTAGGGAACGTGATGTTGTGATGTTGCTGCTCTATGAGTATGTAGTTTCCCAAATTTCTCACTTAGATCCATCAATCACTCGTGAACAACATGTTGCCGGCCAAATAGTAAACCAGCACTCTTGCACTTTCTTAAACCATCCCAGTGAGAGTGTTTCTTTCTCTTGCCTTGTAGAGGTTTTCATGCTGTTTCATCCTGTTGGCAGCTCCGCACAGCAGAGGCCAGCACTTGGCTCTGAGCGAGGCAGGGATTCCTTTCTGACACTGCACTTTGACCTGATGAGAGACCCGGAAAACAAACTGTTACTGTGCTTTTTCCTGATGTGTCACAATGTCTGTCATGTAAAAGGCCCATCGCCCATCATTTGGTGCCAGGGTTTATTTTCGGGCATCTTCGACGGGACGCACCTTACTGCTCTTCTTTGACAAGATGCGATCCCATTGGTCAATGATCTTTATCCACTTGGCCTCCCTCTGCCTGACCAGTTCAGGTGGCGGGCCCAAACTCCTGACACAGCACAGCACATGAATCACCAGGTAAGTATTTTGACACGTTTCACCTGTTTGCTGAACAATATAAATTCTGGAGACCTTTGTAGTGCTGTGTCGCTGCACACTGTTTAGTGTGTTGTCATTACAGACACACAGTGCTCCGAAAACAAGACAGGAAACAGGAAAACCACACGTTAGCAGTGTGAAGTCTCTATGGCAACAGGTCAGGATGTTATCAATGAAGAAAGTAAAGATGACAGGTAGCAGTTTGTTCAGTTAGTTTTAATGCTTAGTTTACGCCGCCTCGTGTGCAATCCCCTGCCAGGACTATTATCAAACGCACAGTCAGCTGATTCTGAAAGTAAAATTGCACTTTATTTTTCAGGTACACACACCCACTTTCAGTTCAGTCATCATGTTTTTTGCAATATTTTTTTTTTGTGGATTATATGTAAAGAATATCAAGTGTAAACAATCTGTTTGTGCAGTTTCCGTCCTGAAGAAGGCCCACTGTGGTTGAAACTACTTGGCTTTTTCACTGATACGCTCAGCTAAATCATTCTAAAGCATCTCCTCCCCCTTTGCTCTGCTTATGAAACTGCCGTAAAGCCACGTTATTTGCAGGGGTCATCCTGATTTCTTTGTTTCTTGACGTGTTTCCAACTGACCTGCATTCTTACACATTCTCCACTACACCAGTGTAGCCTGAATGTTCCTTTCTTTCACTCTGTGTGACTTTTTCTCTCAATCTTAACATTTCTGCTCTAACAATTTGTCTTTTAACTGTTTATTAATGGCATTTAGTCCACCTGTGTGTGTGTGTGTGTGTGTGTGGGGTGGGGTGGGGGTGGGGGGGGTGCAAATGCTCCTCTGTCTCTTAAAATCGGCAGATTTAAACACTGCTTCAACACTTCCTGGTCTTGTCATGGAGGAAAATTACTTTGTGTGCTGCTTCAGGGGGTGTTGTGTGCCCACATTAGAAACTCTTAGCTCATCTGGAACCTTTGTCTTTGCTCATATAAAGACAAAGCAACAACCATTAAATTATCTGATAATATTTAATATTTAGTTTCAAATGATATCTTCTGACAGCAGGTGCAAACCTTACTATTACCAAAGTCCCTGGGCTTTCTGATCTGATCTGTGTGATCTCGACAAGTTCGCCCTGCACGTCTTTTAGTCCTTTAAAATAAAAATAAAAAATCTCTTTAATAGGCGAATGAAAGCTTAGAGATCATATCCCTGGCTTTGAACAAATCACCAACAGCACAGTAAGAGTACACAAGGCGCAAGGTGGATGTGCTCACCCAGCTGTGGACCCATTGGTTAAGATGAAGCCAAAGCGGTCTGTCTCCGGTTCAGATCCCGAGCTGTCCTCTTCACTGAGGTTCTTCTGGGCTGGACTCGAAGAATTCAACATCTTAGCTAAAGAAAAGAGGATGGGCTCGTCATCCAGTATGCAACCGATGAGGATGTGTGCGTCAGAGATGTTTAAAATATCAAACATCCAAGATGGTAAACAGCTTAACCCCACTCTGCAAACGTCTCTGTGCACGTTTTCACCCTCTCTCTCTTATTTGACTCGGGATCTATGAAATCTGCATTTTCCAAGTTGAGAATGAGAGTAAAGAAGTGTACCAAGTCCCCCAGCCCCCGATTTTAAGTCATAAACATAACCACAGCTGTTAAAGCTTTTAAAATATACATTTAAATGTGACTACCTTTTACATTTCCGCCCTGTTTGATTAGTTGGCTGCTGAAGAGGTGAAGTGATCCTCCAGTGATGGAAGAGGAAGACAAACTTCCTCTCTCTCTCTCTCTCTCTCTTGCTTTCTCTCATATGCTCTCATTTGTTCACCACGCCTTCATTTCTCACCGTCGCAAATGCAGTTTTCACATAAACTTCCGCGTCACAAACAATGACGATAAAATTATGGAGTGGTTTATTTTTTTTGACTGTCATGAAAATGCCGTTAAACTGCTTAAATGTGATTCATCAGTCATCACATATAAGTGATAAATGTGCAATTGGGGCTTTTCTGTCATTTATAGGACTTCCTAATTGCGGGGGGAAAAGAAGAAGGCCTATGCTTACTTTAGGAAGACAGGTAAATTAAATAACTTGTTACTTTCAATGGCAGGTAAAATAATGTGGTGATTTCCTAGGTGACAGTGAATACAACATCAACGTGGAGGCCTTGAATGCAGCATTAATAGCATTGCACAGTTTAGGGACTATTGCCTCCTTAGTGTTGATCATCATAAACTTGTGCCAGTGGTAAGTCTAAAAGAGATTTACATTAATAATGACGCAAATTAGCTAGCACTGAGAATAGGCTATGTTCATCCTTTTGTCATGTTAGCTCCATTATATTAGATAACCGTAAATTAACTGGCTAACATGGTTGCAAAGTTGCTGACCGATGAGTTTACCTTTATGAGGAATGCTTAGCGCATTAAAACATTTTTCATCTGAACGGAAATATATAAAAACTAAAATAAAGCTTAATTAAAGAAATTAGCTTGGCAGCATTAGTGTACCAGAGCCTAATTTTGCTAACTGTTATACTATTTGAAAGGAGGCGTTCAGGTGAATCGTGTAGACTGTAGGTTGGAACCAGCGACAGGGTTAAAGACATTATCCTGTCATTGGTCAGGACAGCTGGTCATTCATGGGTCCGAAAAACACAGGTAGTTCAGATTAAACCTCTGTGGTGGATTGTTTTTTGATCGTATAAGTATTTTTATACTAGCACCGATACAGTAAAGCAATCGACTGATTTCTCTCTGGTTTTACATGTTAAGAAATACTAAGGTCTTTATGTAATGTCCCTGCTTATAGGTTTTTCAGCTGATCGACTTTCCTGTTTATTTTACGATTTTACACGGCGAATACTGGTCAATAATCGAGGGATAATCCGAGAGTGCATTTCTTCCGATTCAAACAGCGTCCCGTGAACGTAGCAAATCGCTAACGTAATAGTTGGGATTTGGGCGCCAGATTACAGGATGACTGGGATCAGCTGGCAGTCTGTCTCCCTTTTTCACTCCTCTCTTGTTGTAGAGAAGCTTTTCTGGGTTAATACGATTTATAAAAACATTTGCTGCAATATTGGCTCCACTGAGCGAACCCTTTACAGTCAGGTGAAAAGGGAGTGTTTTTGCAGTAACCTGAAAATTATGTTCCTGATGCAAGAAAATGAGAAAAAGAGCGCCCAATTAAAAAAAAAAAAAAAAAGAAAAGAAAAAAAAAGACCTACCAGCTTCAAGAAAAGGGAGGTATTATTGAGGGAAAAGAATGGGATCTCCAAGAAACAGACAAAAAGAATCAGCAGATGCAAGTAAAGCCTGATGAAGCTCTGGGAAAAAAAAGAAATCCTCCAAGAGAAGAAACAACAGGGCATAAAACAGAGAGAGATGCAATGCAAACTACAAGACATGGAGATAAAATACAGAGTGCTAAAAGCAAGGCGTGATAAGAGACTGCACACAAATGTAGAGTTTCTTCAAGAGAAAAGGTTAAAGGAGATAAAACAGAAAGAAATGGATTGCAAGCTTCAGAACATTGAGAAACACAACAAAACAAGTAATGCTTGATGAAGTTCTGGGGAAAAAAAAAGTATAAAAACAAGTGTAAAAAATATAGGTATAAAATAAGTATAAAAACAAGAAATGGGTAATAGCTGCGTGTGTGCTTGTGTGTGTGCATAATATGCATGTGGATCCAATGTTGTTATGTTGGATCCAAATCCCAGAATACATTTGGCATAAATGACATAAATCTCCCCTTTGATCATTGATCAGTAAATCTCACTGCATATAAATTCTGAAGTCTGATATAATTTCATTAGTAAAGCTGCTCAGATGGTTAAATGTTGAACTTTGTTGCGATTGCTTTTCTCAGAATCACTAACCCCCATTTTGATTTATTTTTGCAAGTTGCTGATTTCACACAGATCCACTGCTGAAACCTTCTTTGAGTTTTTCATTCAACAACAATAGTCTCAGGCAATAACTATGTAATTACACTTAGTATGCGACAGTACATAAATGCAAGCACCAGACACAAAATGAACAAGAGGCTTTCATATATCTAAATCCAGATTTTAGTCCCAGTTTTTGTTGACCATAATGAAAATGTATACTCTTTAGCATATATTAACTCCTGGTCGTAAAATAAAATATACAAAAGAAAAATTTCTGATTTTAGATCACATTTCAGATCACCACAGTAGGATATCCACAATGTAGGATTCAGGCATTTGTTTTAGTTCAACATCACAATCATTCTATGAGTAGTTTACAGAGCCAGTAGTTAGCAGCAGTAACTTCAGCTGCTTCAATTCATTGGCATTAGCAAGCAATCCTTGATACACAGCATTTCAGTCAGGTTGAGGTCTGGACTTCCATGCTGTAGATTTGCTGCTGTGCTTGGGGTCATTATCCTGTTGCATGGCCTAATTTAGGAGAAGCTTTAGGTGTCGGACAGATGGCCTCACATTTCACTCTACAAAACTCTGGCATACGGAGGAGTTTGTCACCTGCAAGGTGCCTATCTCTCGTGGCTGCAAAACAAGCTCAAATCACCAACCTTGCACCAGCATGATTGAACAGTTGGTTTGAAGTGTTTGTGCTGTGTTTGAGTTTTGCTGAAGGTAGTGCTGTGCAATATGGCCAAACCTCCACTTTGGTCTCATCTGTTAAAAAGACTGTGCTCCAGAAGTCTTCTTCAAGGGCAGCTTTACCAACTTCAACCATGTCGTCGTGTTGTTTTTAGAGAAGAAGCTTCCTCCTAGCGGCCACTACAAACAAGCCACAGTTGTTCAGTCTTTTTCTAATTATACTGTCATGAACTTTAACATTTAACATGCTATCTGAGGCCTGTAGAGGCTCAGATGCAGCTCTTGGGTATTGTGCAGTTGCGAATTTCTTTTTTCACGTTTACTCTGAGAATCTTCATTCTTCTAACTAGTCTTTACTCTTTTAAAAGCTTTCTCTGCTCAGATGTCTGCAGCACTGAGTCTACGTCTTCTCCACTGCTACTCCAAACAAGGTACTAATGCAGGTGTCATTAACACAGTAATATTTAAGTGCACAAAATGTTCAGATCACACGTGCATATCTCTCCAGGTACATTTGGATATGGCTGCGGTGCAATTCGCCCGCTGAGTCTCAGTGTGCAGAGAGACGGCTACAGTGAGTAAACACACCAAGAGCTGTACATTTATATGAATCTTCAGTGCAGTGACCACATCAGCATGCCAAATTTGTATTTACTCTCTTACTCCTCTCTCCTTTTATTCTTCTGTCAGAGTATGTAAATGCTCAGGAGCTGCCAACAGACATGAGATCCATCACTGACCGGGCTGCCACAACCCTGCTTTGGACCGAGCTCTTTAGAGGTCCCGTTGATTGTGTTTTCTGTGCTGATAGCCTAGATTTGTAGCCTGTAATGCTCCATGTCACAAAGCTCAAATCATCTCAAACTGGTTTCTTGAATGCAACAATGTTCACTAAACCAGCACCTAACTGACCTCCGCAGTCAAAAGATGTCAGTTTAACAGCAAATTTGGGATGTGATCCATCAGGAGATTCACAATGTGAATGTGCAGCTGACAAGCCTGCAGCAACTGTGTGACGCTATCATGTCTATATGGACCAAAATCTGAGAGGAAAGGCTCCAGCACCTTGTTGAATCTATGTGCATAGAATTAAAGCAATTCTGATGGCAGAAGGGGGTCCAACCCAGTTCTACCAAAGTGTATCTATATAAAGTTTCTGATTTGTTTATCTACTGTTATTAATCATGGCCAGAAATTAAGTTAATGAAGTCAGTATACATCCATCTTATTCATATGAGTCAAAAACTCAGGCTTCATACGCCTTTAAACAGTACATTCCTCAGTACAGGTGAGTAATTGGCCTCTTTTCAACTAACTCAAATCTTGCAAATCAATGTGTTTCAGGGACAGTG
The DNA here is from genome assembly GCF_056152115.1 of Neolamprologus brichardi. Classification (NCBI taxonomy): domain Eukaryota; kingdom Metazoa; phylum Chordata; class Actinopteri; order Cichliformes; family Cichlidae; genus Neolamprologus; species Neolamprologus brichardi. The sequence goes on from NC_142105.1 coordinate 28,245,018, forward strand.
GGCCCTTTAAGTTTTTTTAATTATTATTTATTTATTTATTTATTTTATTCTTTGCCTTCACGCAGGTTTGGCAATGACCATGAGTTATCTGTTCCGTGAACCTGCCACCATCAACTACCCATTTGAGAAGGGTCCTCTGTCGCCCCGCTTTCGTGGGGAGCACGCCCTCCGCCGCTATCCTAACGGAGAGGAGCGCTGCATTGCCTGTAAGCTTTGTGAGGCTGTCTGCCCTGCTCAGGTAAACGCATACACACACAGTCCCTTTTATTATGATAGTTGTGTTTTGGTTTTTTTGACATGTTGAGGTTGTCTAGAGGATGTACTGAAGTACAAACAAAGCGTTATACGGAACAAGAAAAATGAATGACATCACTTTGACATGGCATAGCTGTTAGCCATGGATCATCAGGTTTGAGGATTTGGAAGTGGCAGTTCTCTGGGCGATGGGACTGATAAAAAGACATTGAATAACTGCTTATTTCAACCACGGTAAGAAAAGAAGAGCATTTCTGAAAACACAACATGTTGAAACCTTGAAGCAGACCAGTCACAGCAGCTGAAGGTTTCCAGCTGAGAGCAGGAAACTGAGGCTAGAGTGGGCACAAGTGCAATAGTGTGGCAGATATTTTTGAACACATTTACCGCTCATTTAAACATCACCTTCTACCCGAGTATTGTTGACACAAATAACTTCCATAATCACCAAATCTCTCTCTCTGGTTTCAAGTGCTTCTAAGCTTCTAAGCACCTTGTTGCATCTGCAGTACTATGAAAAAGTCTTCAGTCAGCCCTCATTGATTTCTATTTTGCTTCAGACCAGCAGGATTTTCTTGTAATTTATTAAAGAGCTCTTCAGCAATGGCTTTCTTAAGGTCTTTTAAAGTGTTTCTGTGTACATTGGCTGCTTTTTCCCTTATTTTCAATGCACTCTGGTCCTGTACCTAACCACTTTCAGAGGAATGCTTTTTTTCTTAAGCCACTTAGCACTCATGAATGAATCATTCAAGACTAAAAAACACACCTAAGGATGAACCGTTGCTGTGCCTACAGCTTACACATAACAAACAATTTAGCAAAGAACCCATTTTAAATTGTGTCTTTAGACACTTTTTATATCCGGGAAAGATCTGAGACAGGACCTAAGAAATGCATCTTGCTCTACACTCTATCCATCTACTGTTCACCAAAACCTGACCAAAAATGGGCTCAGTGGTAGGGTGTCTGTCAAGAAACATTCTTGAAACCAGATTATTGTTTCGAAGCTACCAGTGGATCATGAATTGCTAATCATTCAGGATGTTTTGGTTCTATGAATACATGTATATCTCAAAAGAAAGAACAAAAACTTAAAGTTTAAACTATTGCTTGATGGGAAAACATAGACTGTTGGAACATTTCATTATTAGCAGGGATAGTATTAAGGAATGCAAACAAAGAAAAGAGGCTGAGGTATGCCAAGTTAATCGGGAACTGGGACCGAAAATCAGGGGCAAAAGGTTTGATGGAGCGATGGCTCCATATTTAGTCTAAATTGTCATCATGACAAGCAGAGGAGGTCGGAAGAGAGCTACAGCAGTGAGTGTCTACACACGGTGAAGGCTCTGTCATGGTTTGGGGCTGCCTTTAAGCCAAAGGTGTTGGAGATCTGGTCAAAATGGATGTAATTATGAACCCAGAAAAGTATAATCAGATTTTGATCTGATTGGCGAAGGCTTCATTTTTCAGCATGGTAATTATCCCAAGGACGCTGCCATTCAGTAGAAGCATACCTAGATAGTGTTCCACTCTGTGTGTTTCTGTCAGTCATGGATCGGCCTCCCCAGAGCCTGAACCTCGACATTATTGAAGCAGCGCGGGATCATCTAGATAGAGAACGGAACAAAAGACAACCAACATCCAAAGAAAAGCTTAATGGCTCTGAAGACGCCTGAAGAACTATTCCTGACAACTGCTTAAAGAAATGATATGAACACTGCCAAAGGCTACGTTCACACTGCAGGTCTTAATGCTCAATTCCGATTTTTTGATCAAATCCAAATTTTTTGTCTGCGTGTTCACACTACAAATAAAATGCGACAGCAAACGTGCTCTAGTGTGAATGCTTAATGCGGCCCGCATGCGCAAAAGAAGACTTCGCACACAACGCGCTCTGTTTAGACCCAGAGCAAACAGTATTGTTTGACAGATAGCCTTTAATATAAAGACTTTGGACTTTACGTTTCTCAATTTTTACTTTAAGTTATTTTGTTATTTACATAATAATGTAGATAACCTAATAATTATCCTTATTGCTGTTTTAGAGGAGCAGTGCTTCAAAGGATAGCTGCAGATTTCTGTCAGAATCTGCAGATTATACAGTAGAAATAAAATGTTCACGTTTCTCCAACGTTGTCTTCCCAACAGTTTCACTGACATCTACACTGGATGGCCAGGAAGCGTTCGTGATGTCTTCTCTGATGCTGATAATTGGCGTCTGTCTTGTGTCGGTGACGTAAAAGACGGATTTAATGCGACATGACCGTTCAAACAGCAGTCGCTTTCTAAAACATCGGATATGTATCGGATTCAGTACCACATACGAAAGTGACCCAGATTGTATTTGAAAATATCGGATTTGCACCGTTCACACTGTCATAGCATGATCGGATATGGGTCGCATAGGGTCAAAAAAATCGGATTTGATGCGCTTTCGCCTGCAGTGTGAACGTAGCCTAAGAGAGTTCAGGCTGTGCTGAAGAATAAATGTGGTCATACTAAAATTGTAATTCTCTACCCAATGTGGTGTTGCACATATTTCAATAAATCACTGTACACATTTTACATTTTCCAGAAGAAAACATGGGTGAGAGTGCTGTATGCTGAGACAGTTCTGAAGGTAAACGGGGGTGTAATGTCTCTTCACTCAGCAGCTGTATTGAAATACCTCAATTTGAGCAGTTATGCTAAAACATTATCTAGATTATGTATTATTTCTTTGTTTGTTTGTAGTCAGTTCTCAAAATGTCTGTAAAATGAATGTTGCTGATATTTGAATGCTTCCTACTGTTGCGCCAATAAACATGATGCTTCCCTTTCCTTTCTCTATTGATCTCAGGCCATCACTATTGAAGCTGAGACTCGAGCCGATGGCAGCAGGCGGACCACACGCTATGACATCGACATGACCAAATGCATCTACTGCGGCTTCTGCCAGGAAGCCTGTCCTGTTGATGCCATTGTTGAGGTAAAAACAAGTGTCCTCCAAGTTTGATGAAGCTGAACAAGCAAATGCTAATGTGGGGATCTTTCACTGTCTTTCACTCCACTATTCCACCCAACCCTCCTTCAAAACAGACAGTTAATGTCTTTAAAAATAATTGAATTCCTTCTTCAGGGTCCGAACTTCGAGTTCTCCACAGAGACCCACGAGGAGCTGCTATACAACAAGGAGAAGCTACTCAACAACGGAGACCGATGGGAGGCTGAGATAGCAGCCAACATACAAGCAGACTATCTGTACAGATAGACTCACTGTGGGAGGGTACCGTATGTCCTCCTGATATGCATTTAAAGAGATTACTGGCAGTTTTACAGTTATGCCAGCGGGTTCCGAGTGGTGAAGCCTCATATACTAAGGAAATTCTATAAAAAACGCACAAATTGTTTGCCTCTTGGGTGTAGTTGTACTTTTTTGACGTTGAGCTGTAGCACGTCAAAGCTTGCAATATAAGAGTATATTATTTGAAATGTTTGTTTTAAAGATATTGACAGACCTGTTGCAAATGTAATTAACCGAATTGAAATTAAAGGGGGAAAACCTCTGAAACTGAGAAGATGTGTTTTGTGTTTTTTTTGTCTTTTATATTATATCCAAAACTTGACTCTTGTTGGACCAAATCCCTTAGTTAAGTGAGTTAATGACTGTGTTTTTAATGGTTTATTAGACTATTGTTATATGGTTGTAGCCTCCAGTGTAACTATTGCTGGTTGCAGTTGTGATGCAAATAAATTACTTTGAAATTTTCAGTCAATAGAAAATATATATATAATTAAATATGGTTGTTCAGTGTTCACTGGATTATCTGCTTTTTCGAGTTGCTTAATAAATGAAAACTGACCAACTGACTTTCAACTATGTCATTCTAATTTTCGAAATTAAAACGCACTTGTGTTTTTGAAGCCAGCTGTGGTAAACAGATGGTAGTTATAGATATTGATTATTATTTTTGTAGTACACAAAGAAAGAAAATAACTTTTCATTCACTGACTTTTGCGTGGTAAGTGTACCAACATTACTTGGTCTGACCTACGAAGCATCTTTGGCTTTTAGTAGGATAACACTAAACATTTTGGGTATTGGGCTCTTTTGTCTGCCACATGTGCATCCAAAAGTTGTTCAAGGAAACGATGACGTTGCTGCTATCCTGTGTTTTTTTTTAACAAATTACCTCAGAAATAAACAGCTCGTAACCATACCCAGCTGCCCAGCCTCAGCTGCTTGTCTGTAGTTGGAAATTGTGCTTTTCTAGCTACATGTGAATGTCTTTTAGGGTTGGATAAGTGTGTTTAAATAAAGACTGAATGCTGAATCACGTTCAGTTAGGACCGTGTTGCTTCATGATGCGTTTTTGCCGCTGCGAGGGTCACATGATAAGGGCGGAAACTGACTCATAGTCCACGCTGAATCTCCCGCGAACGCAGCCATTTACTCTTTCCTCTCTTCGAAGTGTTACCGGTGAGTCTCTGAATTCCTCTCACAATGCGGGCTATCATATATTTCAAGTTTGCATTCGTTGGGATAAAAAGTCAGTTAAAACAATTGGCAACTTTAACTTTGCGATTTTGTAGCTGTATCCACGTGAGGCATGGGGCAGCTGGGGAAGGCCGGTGGTTTTTCTTATGCGGCTAACTAGCTGTTAGCTCGATGAAAAGAATGGCTTCCATGCTGTGCTAGCTAACAGGTTAGCATGCACGGCTATCCCTCATTTTTCTGCTTTGTTCTTGGGACTCGCGCGGATTCCTGTAAATACATATTCAGTATTTTGGCAAAATATATTGTGGATGCGTGGAGTTGCATTTATGTGTAGGGAATTATTTAGGCTGGGTTTGACTTGGAGTGTAGCGTGGAACACATTAGATGGGCTTCCAGTCGGATTGTTTCAGTCGAACAAGAAAAAGTGCGCTCGCCCGTCGTGTGGCGCACTCACTCTAACGTTTTTAGCTTTCCTAGCTAGCAGCCGTTGGTATTGAAATACGCATTTAGAAGCGCGCTTTCGAATTTTCGATTGAACGCAAATACACATTGAACACACAACTTGAATTAAACCTTTTTTCACAACATAGCTGCACCGTTACACGTTTACTCGTTACGTGTGTGTGAACGTTAGCTTGGATGGAAAATGCTAGAAGTTATGGCTATGTAACAAGCTATGGAGTTTAGCTAAACGATAAAATCGTAGAAAACTGCTCAAAGGACCAAAATAACATCTCAACAAATCATAGCTGATGTCATATTTTGTCTTCTTGAAATGCCATTTAAAGTAGTTGCTAGCACTGCTAGTTAGTGTTGACGGATAACGTGCTAATCAACCATCCCGCCTCGTTTTGTTTAACAGAAAAGTCGCAACCACGGCGGACTCAATGGCACAGTGTGTTCCGGTGGCGGTGTTTAAGGTAAGTGCTTGCTATCTAACATAAATTGATGTTCCATTTCTCAGCCTTTTAACTAAATGAAGCATCGCTATCTGTGCTAACAACGGTCAGTGTGGTGAACCAGTACCAACCAGTCTAGACTAACTGTACGTTCTGCATCGCAGTTGGTGTTAGTAGGAGATGGAGGCACCGGGAAAACTACTTTCGTGAAGAGGCATATCACAGGAGAGTTTGAGAAGAAATATGTTGGTAAGTACTTGCTTTCCAGGAAGGAAATCAGCTCATTCTTTTAGTCTGGATGAGTTAAAGATGTGGTAATAGATTTGAAAGCAGGATGTAAGATGTTAAATGGAACTACTGGGAGCAACATGTCCTGCATGGCCTTTATCTCAGATAAAATACGACTGTCTTCATCACCATTTACACCTTCATTCTCCTTATTCATTATGTCTTTGCTTAAAATTTCAGCTACTCTTGGAGTAGAGGTGCACCCACTGATTTTCCACACCAACAGAGGAGCGATCAAGTATAATGTGTGGGACACAGCTGGTCAGGAGAAGTTTGGAGGCCTGAGAGATGGCTACTACATTCAAGGTGCTCCTCGCATCCTTCGCATGCTGCTCAAGTGTCACGTTTTTAAAATTCATGTACCTTGGCTTTAGCTGAACAATACATTAATGCTTTCTTGCTTCCTCAACAGCTCAGTGTGCTATCATCATGTTCGACGTCACTTCTCGAGTCACCTATAAGAACGTGCCCAACTGGCATCGTGACCTGGTCCGTGTCTGTGAGAACATTCCCATTGTTCTTTGCGGCAACAAAGTGGACATCAAAGACAGGAAAGTCAAAGCCAAGAGCATTGTGTTTCACCGCAAGAAGAACCTGCAGGTAATAACTGCTTGCAAAAATGTGTGTTTTTGAATTGTAGAATAGACTTTTGAGTTTTGTCATTTCTAACTGCTGCAAATTGTTCTACCCGCAGTACTACGACATTTCTGCCAAAAGTAACTACAACTTTGAGAAGCCTTTCCTGTGGTTAGCAAGGAAGTTGATCGGTGATCCCAACCTGGAGTTTGTGGCAATGCCTGCCCTTGCTCCCCCAGAGGTCCAGATGGACCCATCCCTTGCTGCTAAGTATGAGGAAGAGCTTCAAGTGAGTATCACTGTACAGACTCATTTGTCTGATTTGGATGAATATATTGTCAATTTTACTTGCGCATCTTCTATATGTGGAACAATCTGAAACATGACTTTGTTCTTCCATATCCAGGTTGCATCACAAACAGCACTCCCAGATGAAGAAGATGACCTCTAACCTGTTACCTAGATTTGTCCCTCCCTCCTCCCCCACCTGTGGACAGGAAGTCGTTGGAGTTTTGCCCCCTTACTGTAAAATCCCTTTTCAGATTTTTTTTATTTTTGAATTCTTTTTTTTGTTTTAAAACTTAAGTAAAAAAGAAAAAAACTTGGTGGAAAAGTTGTGGTTCTAATTTCACTGTATGACACACACCCACCCTAGTGTTGTTGTTGGCATGGCAACGTGCTACTCTTCATCGTTGAGCACCCTCCATTGCACTTACCCAGCTCACATAATGCTGTTGTACGGTGTACTGGAAGCACTAAGGGGAGTAAACTTTGAATAAAAACATTCTCGGTATAACACGGCCGTGTTTGTTGTGATTTGCCTGCACGCCAACGACTTCAGGTCACAGGGAGCGCCTCGTAGTTAAAGTGGCTCTAGCATATTTAAACATCTTGGTGAGGATGAGTTAATGCACAATACAGGTTCCTGAAACTCAAATGGCTATAAGAAACTAATAAAATTCAGCATTTACTTTTGTGCTCTCCTGCTGTCACCAGTAAATGTTTCATATGGAATAAGTCTCATGCCATAGCTTAGTCTGCAACATTGCCCACAGTAGGTCAAATACAACTAGATAATGCTATACTGACATTTGTCCAAACTTACTAATTACTACTGTTGGAATCAAGCAGATACATGGAAACCTGAGGTAGACAATGATAACCTGTCTTGGTGAGCCTTTACAAAGTGTGGTAATAATGAATGCTTTGCTTTCAAGTACAGCTAAAGAAGACATGCAAACCATTTAATCTTAAGAGTGTGCCATTAAATTGATAAAACATGCAGACTGTAGGGCATTATGGGGAAAAAAACCTGCTCCTTCAAAGCTTTGAAAGGCGCCAAATACTTTAAATATTTGTGTCAGATAACGTTGTTTCCAGTTAGATGAATCTTGAGTTTAAGAATGCAAAAAGCTGGCTATTGACTGTGTTTCATTGGCTTCAGATTTCACTTTAAAATATAACTTAGTATAACGCTTGATATAGCCAAAAAGATCTAAGGCATGGGCATGAATGTCATGGCAATTTGGGGTTTTAATGACTTCTTTGACCAGTCCTTTTTTGGATAGAGTGAATGTTCATCTTTAATGACTTAACAAAACAAGAATTGGGTGCGTGAGTGAGAATTTATTTTGAATTTACTGCAATACAGGGTCAAATACATACACATATATTGCCACTAATATTTTGGTTAAATGTTCCTTAGCAAGTTGCCTTTTGAACAGATGATGTGAAATCATCCCAACCTGGAAAAAGAGCAGGTCAAAGAAATCAAGAGTAGATTTCTGAATCAGTATTCTGTGTTATAGATAAGCTTCTCAATAATTTGTTCCTTATTTTTGCCCTAGTTTACACCATGTTTGCATGGAAGTATGTTCAACAGTGCTGTGAAAAAGTATTTGCTCTTCCCAGTTTCTTAGTATTTTAGCATATATGTCACACATGTTTCAGATTATCTAACAAATTTTAGTATTAGACAAAGATAGCCCATGTAAATACAAAATGAAGTAAGATCTAGTGGACACGGTCAAAATGCAAATACAAAATGCAGCTTTAATCGTTGATTTCGTCAGAGAAAATGTTATCCAAGCCTACAGGATCCTGTGTGAAAAAGCAGCACCCCTAAACCTAATAACTGGTTGTGCCAATCTCAGGAGCAAGAACTGCAGTCAAGTGTTTGTGATAACTGATAATGAGGCTTTCACATCGCTGTGGAGGAGTTATGGTCCACTCTTTGCACAATGGTTTTATTTCAGCCACACTGGAGTGTTTTAAAGCCTGAAAGGCCTGTTTCAAGTCACGCCAAAGCATCTCAGTGAGTTTGCTTTAGCCGCACCATAATCATCTACTTGTTTTTTAAGCCATTCTGAGGTGGACTTGGTCTGTTTCTGCTGCTTAAATCAAGTGCGCTTGAGCTTCAGAGCATAAACTGATGGCCGAACATTTTCTTTCAGGATTTTTTGATAGGAAGCAGAATTCATGGTTCCATCACTTACGGCAAGTCATCCAGGTGCTGAAGCAGCAAAGCAGCCACAGATCATCAAACTACCACCACCATGTTTGACTCTTGATGTGATCTTTTTTATGAAATGCTGTGTTAGTTTTACAGCAGATGTAATAAGATGCAAAAAGTTCAGCTTTTATCTCATCGGTCCACAGAATATTTTCCATAAAGTCTTGAGGATCATCAAGATGTCTTTGACAAATCTGAGACAGCACTTTGTGCTCTTTTTGGTCAGCAGTGGCTTTCTCATTGGAGCTCTAAATGTAAGAGTGTATGCTTAACAGAGTATGTACACTTTAAATTGTCATTTTACTGAAACTGAAGCACTTAAAAAGTGCTATAGATTATTAAATTACTCATGCATAAGTTCCAGAAAAAGGCATCTGCCAATCCTCCTTATCTGCAGAATAAATAACATGAACACACAATTTCAAAATGTAATCACTACAAGGCACATGTCGGAGCCTGTGGCTTCTTCCGCTGACATGCTCATATCTATTTGAACAAAACGCTAAACCTTAATTTTTCCAAGTGGCACTACTGAGCATGTTTGTGCAGCGCAGTCTTCAAGTTTCCACATCGCACCCTCCTATAATTTGCTACGATTGGCACTGGAGCTCATTTTAATGCTACCAGCCATGCTTGATGGGACATGTCTTCAACTCGCAAGGTGTGTTCAGAGACAGCAGAACAAAAAAATGAATCTTATAACATCACTCTGCCTCTGCACAGTGAGGCTCAGAGATCAGTGGAGTAGCCAAAAGAAATGTGTGAGTGGAAGGAGACTGAACGCATTGTTATCATTTACAGTCATAAAGTAGCTACCTGAGTCCCAGATCCTTCACTGGACGCACGTGTGCTTTTATGAAAACTCACACAAGATGATGCCAGCGATGGAGGGTTTCATCTTAAGCTCGTGGCCACTAGGTGTCACTCGTGCTTTTCCCTTTCCCCCCTGCTTTTTAAATTGAGAGCACAGTGAACGCGCCCTGTAGGGTTATGTAATAGATTTCTGATGCACCTTCACTGTGACGTGTGCCGGTTACTACACGGATCTGGGTGCAACATCATTCACCCTCCACGCAGCGCCATATGTTCTGATTCAGACTCGGGTCCCACTTTACGTTTCACAATTTAGTCGTTGTGTGTTGAAAGCGTAGTGAAGAAGAAAACCGCAAATGAGGAAACAGACATCTATATCCAGTTCTCAACAGTTGGTTACAAGCTGTAATAAAACTCTTCTTTATCGGCTTAGCTGGGAGGAAATGATCACGATGCGTTAGGTGACGGTGGGAGAGAGGAGAGTGTGATTTTGATCCCTGACACCCAGCTGTAACATTAGGCCTGCATTCATGTTTACTGCTGCTGGCTGCGGAACACACTGCACATGTGAAAATACGAGTACACGTATTGCACTAAAATATGCAGTCATTATAACAAGATAGAGATGCCCGAGTTTAGGAAGATAGGTGTTTGCTCCTTTCCTCTGGTTGGCTGACTTAAAACCTCCGTAACCATGATCTGATTGATTGTTATTAACACACACACACACACACACACACACACACACACACACACACACACAGCTGGTAGTTCGATCTCGCTTTTCATGCACCACCACCCCCATAACGCTGCTGTAATGCCCTCAGTCAGCGTGGTAACCCTTCGTGCTACATTTACTTTGCGTTAAAACCGCGAGATTTGTCATTTCCAATAGGGAATATTATATTTCACAGTAAAGTGACCCAATCAATAAAACGTATGGTCTAAATAAGATAATTTACCTGAGAGATCATATTATGAGTCCCCCTTAATAATAAAAGCCTGTAAACAACCATGGGAGTTTTTTCTACATTCGATGGGATAAACAGTGTTTATGATTTAGTTTATAATTTATATTTTACTGTCCTGGGTCACTTGTGCAACTGGGAGTATCATACACCGCAATTAAAAATAAATACATAAATAAGTATGCTTGATCACTTGCTTTAACATGAGCTTACTTTAAAATTAAATTGTCTTCAGCTCTCTCCAAGGCTTTCTAAGGGGGGATAAAAGGTGATGTTTTATTTATAGTGCCCTCCATGGTTAAGGCAAAATATCCCAAACCGCAAATGAATAGAGGGCAGCAGTAAAGACTTTGCTGTAAAGAGTAAGGTGGTGAATTCTCCAGTGATGCTGCAGGCCACCATATCAGTCATGCTGTTTTCCTCTTCAAAACTCATTAACTCTCATAACTCTTTAAACTCTGACCTTGAGGTGTGACATGTAAATACAGTGTAAACATACTGGCATGACAATATGATCCATGTGCTGAAATAAAAAAAGAAAAGACACAGCAAAGATAGACCTGATTAATATATGTAAACACGTCTTAATTGGTTTTAATTTAAGTTGAGTGCTTTGCTCTTGACTGAAACTCTCTTAAACTATAGATTAATTGTGATGACTTTTGGTTCAGACATTCATGGTAGAAAGACGGTGAAGTTATGATCACTTATTGCAAAACATTGCCAGTGACTTCAGCAATACAGTGGTTTTACATTTGTGGCACAACATTAGAATAACTTGTGCAATGACATTTGTGTCAGGTATTCATGTTTCACTCTGGATCGATGATCTCGTTGCTGATCATTTGACTTCACTTCTTCCAGCAGTAGAAAAACAAACCCTTTGTCTCACAGAACAAAGATCATGGTTCGAACCCAGTCTGGGGCCTTTCTGTCTGGAGTTTGCATTTTCTGTCTAGGTATTCTAGGTTAACTGGTGATCCTAAAGCTTGCTGTTGTCTGTCTCTCTGCATTACTTCTGCAGTAGATTGGCAGCCTCTCCAAGGTGTACAAGGAGTCAGGCCCTGCCACTGCTCTGGATTGGATAAGTGGAAGAAGAGGGATGGACTTTTACTTATTACTACATACCAGTGAAACTAATGACATCATGCTAATTAACCAATAATACCACAGAAAGCCCCAAAGTACAGTGAAAATTGGTAGGTTAGAGTTGTTGCCTTAGTATGTTTCTGGGCATACTAACATACTATGACTTCCGTTATTACCTTCATACCTTTATACTGGTTCAACCAGGCAACTTGATATTTAACAGCATGTTGTTAAGCTGTTGTGAGACTCTGCGGATGTTTATCTTCTGTGACACCATATCTTTCTCTAAATTCCCTCATAAGACAAAAATAATCACATTTGATTCCTTATTATATATTTTTAAAAGATTTCCAACAAATCCGCAGGTTAGTCAGTTTATTATTCCTACAATACCTGAATGCATCACGAGTGCAGGTGGCTCAGGGCGTGGCTTCATCCCCGCGATCGGGGGACTTGTCTGCGCATGCGTTAGCCATAAAAGTGCGTTTTAGAATGATTACTGGTAGCCAGCGGAGAAACAGATTATACGGCTCCACACAACTGTTGTTTTAATCCCCTGAGCGAGGAGATTTAGCAAGAAAAAACACTGGCTTCAAACCCAGCAGCCATATTGTATGGAAAAGCGACGGAAAGACTCCTGTTTTCAGAAAAAAGTCGTTTTCTCAGGCACATCTGTCAAGACTTTTGGGGAGTTTAATTTTCTGCCTCACTGGCGGTGGGTCTCTGTTGCACAGCTAGCTTGGCAGCTGGCTGAGAAATTGAGAGATTGGGACTAGTTTTTTATTTTATTTTAAAACCCTTTTTGCACAATATTGTGTTTATTTCTTTATTGTAATACTGTGAAGCTAACCGCCTAAAAATGAAGGACCGATTGGAGCAGCTTAAAGCGGTAAGTAGTGTTTAGGAAACGTTGAGTTTTCTGAAAGTGTCTCCTTTTACTCATCAATATTGACTCTGTACACTCCGAAAAAGAAAAACGACAATTTTAAGATGTTTGAGGATTTGTAAAATGACATTTTTACACTCTTTGATTTAAACCTTTACCATAAATATGTAGCATATATAAAAAAAACAAAACAAACAACAATAGTGAGATATATGATGATGTAACTCATGTGATGGCTGTAGTGACATTACAGCTTGGATAATGATTGGGAATGGAAGTGCTGGATGAAAGTGATCCAAGACGTGTTTTGTGCATTCACTTCTGAGTATAAGGTTTTAAGTAGAGGTTAATTCTTATTAACTGAACTGCAGCTCAACAGGTCATATTTACCCAAGTAATTCCAGTGAAATTGAGCTTAATTGATATATCCCGGTGTATCGTGGCTAAAAATAACTTAGGTGAGTCACTCTGTTTTCATTGGTATTGATTAACTGTTGCTCGATAAAAGGGAGGACTTTATTATAGCTCTCGAAGAAAGAAGGATCTGGTCCCAGCACCTTGATAATTTGTTTAACTATTTATTTAGAAATGAAGATAATCAGACATTTGACCTATACTCAATTACATGGCATGGCAACTGAGTGCATTTAGCCGTGTTGGCAGGTGGTGGTGAAGAATGGAGAAGAGGGGTGACTTTTTTTTAAGGGACTTTGAGCGTGGTGTAGTTGTTGGTGTCAGATCAGATGGTCTGAGTATTTCAGAAATGCTGAAATGATCTACTGGGATTTTCCCTCAACACCACCTCTAGGGTTTGCAGACAATGGTCTGAAAAAGAGAATGTATCCAGTAAGCGGCTGTTCTCTGGGCGAAAATCCCTTGTTGGTGTCAGAGGTCAGAGGAGAATGGCCAGATTGATTTTAGCTGATGGAAAGGCAGCAGTAACTCAAATGACCACTTATTACAGATGGGCTAAAGCAGCAGAAGACCACACTGGATGTAAATGGTAATGGTAAATGGACTCTTATATAGTGCTTTATACAACATGCAACTTTTCTTTTTTCCTATGCTTATAAGTGCTTTCTAACTGCACACATACTCAACACTCATACTCCAATGGATGCCCTGGAGATCAACTTGTGGTTAGTATCTTGCTCAAGGATATTCGGCATGCAGACTGGGGGAGCCAAGGATCAAACCACCAACCTTCCAATCAGCAGATGACCTGCTCTGCCTCCTGAGCTACAGTCACCCTGGATGTCAATCGTGTCAGCTAAGAATAGAAAACTGAGGTTATAGTTCACACAGGCTCACCAAAATTGGACAATAGAGGACTGGAAAACGTTGCATTATCTGAAGAGTCTTGATTTCTGCTGCAACGTTCAGGTAGTTGGGTCAGAAATTGCCGTTAACAACATGAAAGCATGGATCTTCCTGCATGTCTCAACAGTTAAGGTTGCTGGTAGTGGTTTAGTGGTGTGGGGGATATTGTCTTTACACACTTTGAGTTCCTTAATATCAACTGAGCGTTGTTTACCTGAGTATTGTGTTGACTGTGTCCACTAGAACTTACTTCAGTACCTTTGGGATGCGGTGAAACGAGAGATTCACATCATGGACATGCTGCCAACAAATCTGCAGCAACATTGTGATACAATTGTGTCAGGATGGACTGAAAAGAAGGTTTCTGGCATGCCATGAAAAATCAAGGCAGTTCTGAAGGAATGGGGTTCTAGCAAAGTGGCCAATGGGTCTATATCAATAATGGTGCAGTACAGCGCAAATCTCCCACATTTTCATATCACTTGCCTCTTCTTTTCTGAATTGGGTTATACTGCTGCTGTTGTACAGTAACTCATGATGGTGTGTGTTGAGAGATGTTGTGTTGCTATAGCTACCTAAAACTGCTGGTCAAATATTTGCTGTGTTTTAAAATTGTTTGAGCAGTGGTATTCCTCACCTGCCCCCACTCCCAGATATCTTTATCACAACACAGTTGGCTTTACATTAAAGGAAGTACAGATGTAAGCAGAACTAGTTCAGACATGTGTTTATAAGCAGGCCGTGTGACATTTATAATTTTTCTCCTGCGTCTTTTCCGACTACCTCGACCTGCCTTTACTCCCGTGTTTCTTTATCTTCCCACCTTATCCCCCTGTCTTCATTTCCCTCCTTGAGTTTCCTTTCTAATGTTTAACTTGCCGACAGTAATCTAGGCTGTGTGTGTGTGTGTGTGTGTGTGCGCATTCATGTCAATGTTTGCTTACGCCACTGGCATCATTATCACATCACCTGACGTACTGAAGACCTTGGCACTTTTCTAAACTGTATGAAGCGCAGAATCGTAATTTGCTGAAGTTATTGTTATTGTTACATGTGGCAGCTTATTGGCCAAGCTCCACTTTACGCTGGTTTTATTTGACTATTTTTAGAGAAATACTGAGAGGAGAAGTTGGTAACCTCACTTGTGAGCTAGACTAACATGACTGTTACTTTCTGTTGTTCTGCCTTTCTGTTCCCTCATAGTATTTTCAAATGCACTTTCATTCAAGCTCATCTGGTTTTCAGTTCTGTGTCTTCAGTGATGAGCTGGGGTTCTGGTGCTGCTCCTCTTCCTAACCTGACTGGCACAAATTGTAAATGGAGTGCAGTTACGTAGCACTTTATTAGTCTTATCAGTCACTCAAAGCACTTTACACCCAGTGGTAAAAATGTAACAGCGTAAACCTGCCGTCTTCATTGCCATATGGAGTTTTTAAATCCCTTGTCAGATGCTTTGCATCAACACAACTGCTGATGGACTAAATAGGCTTCTGTCACCACGCTGCTGTAAATCTGACCCCAAGTCCCTGTGCTACTGCTTTTAAAGCTAGCAGCTCATTTTTAAACCATCCCACAGAAAATGCTGTTGCTCAGACAGCAGTAACTAACATTTCTTGTTATTATGGATTTTATCTGATTGTTTTCTGCATTATTTATCGACAAATTGTCCAAAAACTGAACTTCATATTAGCCTGAAGAAACAACAAATCCTTACAAATGACTTTCCAAAGTGGTTTTCTTCTTTTTGCTTGGCTGTTAACTTTTTATTGATCATCAAAACCTCTGTTTTTATATTTGTTTCTTTTTTCTGGTTGGTCGATCTTGTCCTGTAGCTCTACTGGTGCCCACATAGTTTCAACTCCACTATCACTATTCTGTGCTGCGTGTTTGATGTTTTCTAATCGTGATGTCCACTTGATTTAATTTTACCCACTGTGCAGCCATCAAAATCTTAAATGCAATCTTCTGCATGAGATTATAGCTGTCATGCTTTTTGTTTTTTTTATTCTATTTTTTATTTCTAAGCGAGCAAATCTAATTCACCAACAGTCGGGCTGGATTTTGGCTCGCAGCACCATTTAAAGCTCGTGTTAGATATTGTTTCTTATAAACCTTGTTCACCTGTCTAAACATGCCTCCCAAATATGTGACATCTCGCAAACCAATCATGAAGAGTTGGCCATCTCCCAAACTTTAAGCTGAAATGAATCGTAGGAGTTTGATCCAAGAATTTCTTCTTGTCTTCTGAAGTGAAGTAAATTCATATGATGAGCAAGTGAGTTTATTGAGTAATGCTGTTAAAGTTTTCTTGATGACTTGGATAAGGTCACTGCCTCTGACTGTTCCTGTCATTATCACGATGTTTTTACAAGCAGTGGCCTGTGTGTGTGTGTGTGTGTGTGTGTGGTCTTTGGTTGTTTGGTGCACACATTGCTCCCTTTCCTCTGTTTTTGCTGAATGAGAGACACTGGAAGGAAGTGAGCGCTTGGTCTTATCTCACAAGAGCAGAAATGCAGTGTGAGAGTGTGCGTGAGCCTGAGTGGTGCGTTTGATGAATAACTCTCCGAGAGATTCAAAAGCAAGCACTATGTCCTGGAAACTCTCGGTTCAACTACTGCTGTAGGTACGCCAGCCTGAAGCAAATGGTCTCGGCTACATTTGCAATTCAAATTTTAGATGAAGGCTGGAAGGTTAAAGGCCAAGTCTAAAAGTAAGCATTGGTGCAGTTGCAGTAAAGGCTACTGCCTAGAAGGGTTAATGATTACTTTCAATACTGATGAATCTGCTGATTATTCTCTCAGTTAATCATTTTTGTCTGTAAAATGTCAGGAAATGTTGAAACTGTCCAGAAACTGAGGACTGCAAAAGAAAATGCTTACTGTTTGAATATGACAGTGAAAAGAAGCACAACAGGAGCAGAGGACAGGTGCAGCGTGAATGAACCGTAATATTTATGGAGCTTACTATTGTAAATACTGTGTGTGAGTCAGATGATATGAGATCAGAGGCATCAAACCGATGACGTCTTAACATTTTCCAAGCCTCGACTTTGACCTGGGTGCACACCTGAAGAGCCAAAGGTTTCACAAATTAATTAAAATACAAATTCCAAAATGATAATATATAAGACGGTTATTTGTGAAATGGGCCTCTCCATAACATACAACACCCAAACCTCAGATAATATACAGCAAATACATCTTTAATTTCCAACATACATTATTATACTAACCAAATCAGTGCTTTGAAGCTTATTCCAAATTTGTGGACCTCTGCAGGTCACCTGTTACAAAGCACAAACTCTGGACAAATGCCTGGAACAGCTCATCGGGTGTCTGATCAGAATATATTTAACTTAAAAGCAGAAGTAATTAGAAGGGAGGAAGCAAATAGAGCTGCTTTTTCTTTTCTCGCTTTATCAAACGCAGTCACGGCGTGGCCGTGATGTCCGTTCACTCTGCCTCAGTTTTGTTAAAGTCAGCTTAGAGTGAAAATTGGTTGACATCTTGGAGCCTGCCTCTGGTCCTAGATGTTAAATATTCACTGCCAGTGCTTGGCGCGTGCGTAGCAAACCATCAGTGCTGACTTGTGTTTACTGCCCGTCAGTTGTGACACATATAGTCAGCAGCGAGAAGCATTCTGATGAAATGCTTGATGTAAACTGATTAGGGTCAGGCTGAGCTGCTAACCAGGAAGCAATTTCATTAGTATAGCTTTGCATGGAGGCTCACGGTGTTCGGTGGCTTTTCCAACCCAAACAGAAAAACTTCAGAAAAAAGAAATTAAACAGAAAATCTCTCTAAAATAAATGTGTAAAGTTGTAAATTAAATTAAACTAATTGTATTGTTTTGACTCTACTTTGTTTAAAGAAAGCACAGCTGCTTATTTATTTATTTTTTTAATTTAATATATCGTCTAGCAGTGTGATTTGAATACACTTCCTTTAATGTTGTTTGAGGTTTCGTATTTACCCTGCAGATAGAGATATCCGTCTTCTCACCAGACTCCAGCCAGTTTGTTTAGCTTGACGTTGAGATGGGAAATACTTCCCTTAGCAGCACCTCTAAAGATCACAACTAACCACATTATAATCCATGCGAGGACCAAAGTGTTGAAGTTTCAGGGTGTGGTTTTTATAGGTGAATACCAGACTTAACTTCTGGCTGGGAACAGGAACTTCCTGGAGCCTCCACTGCTGACCTAATTTTTTTTTTTTTTTTTTTTTAAGTTTGCACCGGTGTTAAAGGTTTAATTTAAATACTGTTATTGTAAGGTTTTAGAGATACAGAAAATAACAATGGACTCGGACGTAGCTTTGAATTATTTAAACAGAGGTTTGGAGCCCCCAGGGGGATGCTGGGTGTACACTGCTAGTTGGATCAGTAGATTGGTTTTGAACCATGGCTGGTTTGTTATGTCATTATTTATTTATGTATTCTTTTTAGCTATCTAATTGCAAATATCATGGCAAACATACTTTATTGCTAAAGTAATATGTAATACATGAGAAAAGTCTTAGATGGGTTAGAGCTACAGGATGATCCAACTGTTATAAAATAGCTCAGTTGCATGGATGACCTCCACATGCCTGTTTGCACTCCAGACAACTACTGGGCATCCTCTGGATGTCATCCTCCCAGATCTTGATCGTGAAATCTGCAAGCTAGTCTGTGGTGCTGTTTGACAGTGTTGGAGGCACTGATATCGAGGTTATTCTTCTGCAAGACCCAGCAGTTCATTTTTGTCCTCTGTCGTTGACATGAGTCTGAGACCTCTATGGAGTCTAGGGGAAATCCTGGGCTTTCCATTGATGTTACATGTGTGGCGGCTGGGTTAACAGAGCACATGGACTTTCTTTTCAAAATGACAGAAACTGCAGCTTCCACATTTTATGGCTTTGAAGGAGGTTAAATTATACTTTTTTTGCTAATATTAAGATTCTGGTGTTTGAGCTTAAATTGTTTGTTCAAGTTGAGTCTTAACTTTGATTTGGTGGGATTTCAGAAATGTACAGTATTTTTACCCCTTGTAAAACAAATCTTTTAATTAGTGTACCTTGTAGTGGACTGCAGGACTTACTACCTCACATTTTCAACCAATGTCACTACTTCAGGACACATGCTTCACATGCACACACAAGCTAAGAGTTTTATTTTTTCTTTTATCCTGTTGATTTATGTAACTAATAATAATGTGCTGAAACTGCACTAAACTACCTCTCCATACTGAAATGAGGTCGAAATTGTTTTTTTGCATGAAACATGAAAGCAGGACAACGCTGCCCACAATCACCAAACAGGAAGTCATCTGATTAAAGTTGTATAAACTCAGTTTCAACCCTTTTGTCTTCTTGCAGGTTGTTGTAAGGGATTTTGAATAGTTAACATTTTACTGATGTCCTAAACAAATGGCTGGTTTTGGATTAAAAATTAATTTTAGGGAGTTTTGCATGGACCTTTAATGCAGTGCAGTGTTAACAGCGCTGGTTTTCTTTCTGGCAAAGCCCCAAAATATGAATTAAATAATTAATACCATAATTGTGCAGCAACTAGTCGGCTCTTAACCTAAAGACAACAGGTTGACAAGGAAACTTTTTGGATGGGCTTGTTCTACATGAAGAATGAAAGCCATTGAGAAACATAGGGCCTGCGGGCCTACCACCTCACGCTCTTAGTCCTGCTCTTTCTGTTTATTCTTATAGGTGTGTGATCAAGATGATGATGATGTGGAGATTGCTGTGGACAATGCAGGCTTTATGGATGAGTTCTTTTCTGAGGTAAGTGCTGCTATGGGTGTATGTATGCACCGAGTGTGATTGTTTTGCTTCGCTTGCATTCACGAGGACCTGCGTGTTCTAAGATGGTGTGATTTGCATGTGTTTGCCATTTGCGGTGTGTCCTTGTGTTACAGATCGAGGTAATCCGAAACAACATTGATAAAATCGATGAGAACGTGACAGAAGTGAAAAAGCTTTACTCTGTCATCTTGTCTGCTCCCACATCAGATCAGAGTAAGAAATCACCACCAGCTCTGACATTTACTTCATTTTTTTGCGTTACAAAATAACACAACATTGATCAGGAAAGGCATCGGCACTGAAAATCTGCACTATGCTGTATCCTGCACAGAAACACAGGAGGACTTGGAGGCGATCACCAATGACATAAAGAAGTTGGCCAACGGTGCGAGGAACAAACTCAAGAGTGAGTCCTGCTCCCATTTCTACATATAGCCTGTCATTATGAATAACTTGTATGTTTATTGGATTAGTAAACAAGTGAATAGTGGTGTTACATTGAATCAGTTCAAGGTTGTTTAAGTGAAGTAACTCTGCCTTCTTCCCAGCCATTGAGAGGAATCTGGAGTCAGAAGAGCAGGAGAGGGTGTCGGCTGACACGCGGATACGTAAATCACAGGTAAATCATCTCCTTCTGAGAAAGCACTTTGCTTGTAAACTTCCCCCTCATGCTGGGCGTTGTATGTGAGATTGATTGTTTTCTGATGGTCTTATTTGTTGTATTTTAGGTAAAAGTGGGTAAAGAGAGAATTAAGAGAAGAGGGTGCTTGTTAATACTTCTGCTTTAAGACTAAAATATTCAATTTCAATCAATCAACAACAGTTGCTTCAAGGTGCTTTATATAGTAAGGTAAAGACCCTACAACAGTACAGAGAAAACACAGAAAACTCCAACAATAAAATGAAACCCTATGAGCAAGTGCTTTGGCGATTGTGGGAAGGAAAAACTTCCTTTTAACAGGAAGACACCTCCAGCAGAACGAGGTTTGGGGCGGGGCAGCCATCTGCCGCAACTGGTCAGGCGTGAGGGGAGGAAGACGGGACAATTACACATGTCTTTGTCTTCAGGTTTCTGCATTCATCATTTAAAAGTGTTACTTATAAGCTCTTTCGTTGTTATTCTGTTACCTCCCAGCATGCAGTGCTGTCTAGGAAGTTTGTGGAGGTGATGACAAAGTATAATGAAGCTCAGGTGGATTTCCGGGAGAGGAGTAAAGGACGTATTCAGAGACAGCTCGAGATCAGTGAGTCACAACGACACCAACAAAGACATCTGACGGTTCCATTGTCGCCTTTGTCATTAATCCCGCTCCTTTTCCTTTTCCCCTTTCCTCTCCAGCTGGAAAAGCAACTACGGATGAAGAACTAGAGGAGATGTTGGAGGGTGGTAATGCTGCTGTGTTCACTGCAGGGGTAAGAGTGTGCGTTTGTGCACGTTTATGCATTTTCCTTAACGTTAACTCCACCATGATGTGGTTGAACTGTGAAAGCCGAGTTGTCAGTTTCTCAGTAAAACTTAAACTGCTTGTGTCAGCTAATTATTGGCGCTTAGGAGTCGACCTGACTCGCACTCAGTCTGCTCATGACACACTGAGATAAGGAGCATTGTGTTGTGTTGCTTTGGCTACACGCAGCAGCTGGAAAAACTTGAAAATGTAGCCAAGATTCTCTAAGCTCACGTTGATAAAAAATACACAAGTAGGGAGGAATTTCTTGCACAAGGACGCACAGCTTGACTTGATATTTTCAGATACGGCGTCTCACATTCCTGTAACAAACAGGCTAGACTTTGACCTCACTTAACTGTTAAAGACTCCAACTGCTGGGCAGGACGGGACTGTTGTGTAGTGGTGTCCTTGAATAGATTTTAGATTTTTAGGCTGTATCACAACAACTGTTTTCTAGCTTGGTGCCGTATTAAGTGAATACACATTGATTTGAATCAATGCCAAATATTCATTTAGCCACCTGTGTTTAAACTGATGCTGTTCGGTAATGTTAAGCCTCTCCTTTGCACAGATTGTAGACTCGGGGATCTCCAAACAAGCCCTGAATGAGATTGAAGCCAGACACAAAGACATCGTCCGTCTGGAGAGTAGTATTAAGGAGCTGCACGATATGTTTGTAGACATTGCCATGCTGGTTGAGAGCCAGGTACGCTCCTCTGCATCCACCTGCCTGTCATTTCATTCTAGTTATTTGCTTGTTCATTCATTGAATTCATCCTTAAATCCTCTCCATGGCTTTGTGTTCAGCCCTCATTGTATCCAACTCTTTGCACATCATTACTCTGTTTACTCTTTTCCAGCTGTATGTCTTTCCTTTACTCTTTGCGCTCTTCTGCCACTGTCACCTCCATCCCATCGCTCTGCGTTAACGGTACCAATACAAATGCATTAGTGAATAAATCATCAAGGTCAACAAACGTCTAACTAGCTGGTACAGGGACATTACTGTTAGCCTCTTAACTAAATATAACCACATATTTCTTGTTGCTTGCAAAATGCTGTCTGAGGAAAAGGCTTTGTAAGGTAAGGGTTGTTGTTATGCACATGTTTCATGTTGTGCTGTGAGATTGTTTTGGATATTTTTTTCCTGCCAGTTTTAATTCCAGTTTTACGTTTGAAAGTTTGAATTACAGAAGAGAACTAGAAGGGTGCTTGCAGAGCTAATTCTCCACCAAGGCTGATGTCCTGGATCTCTCTTTATAGATCTTTATATGAGGCTATAAAAAGTGATTCAAGTTAAAATTAAATGTCAGAATTCAAAACAAACCCCTAAGATTCTCAGTGCAGGTGTTGGCAATCTAACTGTTCAGTGAACATTGTAATACCCCTCTAACCGGATTTATTCCTCTGTATTTAACCCAATCTGCTTCTCATTTCTGCTTAAGTGTCAGTACCTTACAGAATGTTGCATGTTTTTCAGGGTGACATGGTAGAAAACATAGAGCAGAATATATCCAAGTCGGTGGACCACATAGTAGCAGCAAAGGAGCAGACCAAAAAAGCTGTAAGGTATCAGACCAAAGCACGCAAGGTAATGTCTTTCTTTTTTTTTCTTTCCAGTCATAGCACCAAGCCGCTTTTGTCTTTTTTTCCCTGCTTATCTTCTGTACACTGTTGCACTCCTCACTGTTTGCCACACTTAAACCACATAGTGTGCCTACATATCCTCCCTTCACCAGGTCTCTCTCACCCTCCCTCACCCAGTACTCGCACACGTTGCCATTCGCACCAACCGTTGCATTGCTGTTGCTTGTCTTTTTCTCTCTCTTTCTGTTTAATTTCACTGCTACGTTTCTTTACCTCTGATGCCGTTTACATCAGGGTGGAATGATTGACAGGATCGAGAGCAACATGGACCAATCGGTGGGCTTTGTGGAGCGCGCTGTTGCAGACACTAAAAAAGCTGCAAAGTTTCAGCAAGAGGCTCGCCGTGTGAGTGATAATCATCGAAAACAATGGTCAGGTTTCCCAAAAGCACTGGAATTATTTATTTAATAACTTTGCATTTACAAATCTAGTTGGTTCTGAACAAGCAGGACAAAGATTAAAAATTACAATTAAACAGAATAACTTTGACACCATGGGACAAAAAAACTGCATTCTCCAGCCTGACTGATTGTGAATTAGAATATGTTCAGCATATGGAAATGTAGTCTGCTTTCTTCGGTCTCATGTTGAGCAGAACCTAATGAAACTGCACCGTCATGCAGGTGTAATGCAGGTTGTACAGGGTAGTAAACCCTGTAAAAAGTCCTTCAGGCTAAACAAAAACAAAAAAAATATTGTCAAGAAAGAATTATCTTAACTTTTGAAGTCTAAGTCATCATCAGTGAAAAGTGGTCTAAGGTAAGTCTCAGATGTACTTTGACCTCTGAGACTTGATTTCAAACATAGAAGCTTGACCTTCAACATTTACATGTTAGTGACTCATTAAATGCAGTTATAGGGGTTTTTCTGAATTTTGTGCCAGAGGTAATCACAGTCCACAATAAGCTGTTCAAGCAATAATAAAACAAAAATAAATTAAAGATGTCTCCCAGTCTCCACTGGTTAACCTTCCTTTTCATGTTTAGACTTTCAGTTTACCCTGTTCAGCCTGGCAGGTGCCCTTAAAAGATCTGTAACATTAACTCCCCTAATTTAGATTTACACACACTGATAGCATTAACTACTGTGGAGATGATACAGCTCTGTTAACTACCATTGGATAGCATACCATCAGTGTGTGGGATGGTTAAAAACAAACAACCTGTCACAAGCTCTTGTGCGGTGTCATTTCCTGTCCTCAGAAGGATCCATCCCAGAGAGGCCTGCACACAGTCCTCAACCCCAACAATCGTCAAGCAGGAGTCCTGAAGGCAACTCCTGCTCATGGTTGTTTTTTATTTTCAGGTTGGGAATAGTTGGAATTCCTCTTCCACTAGAGGATGCTTTTGGGAAACCTGTTTGAAGACCATTCCCACCTCCCCCTGTGGTGACTTGTGCTCTCCGATCCCCTCTACCTGCTCCGTTACACCCTGTGGCCTGTGGAACCCTGTGCTTTAAACACCACTGTGACCTGCCCAGCAACACCTAGCAGAATAAAAAGCATCCTCCCTCCCACCAACACACACACACACACACACACACACACACACACACACACACACACACACACACACACACACACACACACACACACACACACACACACACACACACACACACACAGAGCTTCTTTTCTTTCTGTCCTTTCTCTTCAGCTTCATCCTCACTGTGTTGATGTGCAGTTTACACATGAAGGCTGTAACCACAACCGCTGCTGTGTCGTAGGGTTGGAGATGTTGTGTGCTTGCTTCTGGCTGCTACAGAGTGTGTGTGTGTGTGCAAAGGCAAGCTGTTGTATTTTCAGGACAACAGACAATAAACCCTGAACCTGTTTCAGTCTTGAGCGATACTAATGTGCAGAGTTTTTGTGGTAAATAAGCCTCAAGAGTAATCGATGTTATCTGATACATCTGCTGTTGTCATATAGTAAAGACCTGCTGTCCTGCTGTTTTTACACTGACATTGGATCTGATAATGTATGTCTTAATTGTCCCCAACAGAAACTGGTGATAATAATTGTGATTGTGGTGATCTTGGTGATCATAGTGGCTCTGGCAATCGGGTTGTCAGTGGGATTAAACAAACGATGATGAGTTATTTGAGTAAGAGAAGCGCTAAGGGTGAGTAATTGAGCAAATAGCTGCTGTATAATGGGTGTGTGTCTGTTAGGCATGCTTTGGGAAGGAGTTTGCACTTCCTTTGAGGCTCAGTGTGTGTTTTCTTACTATCCAGAGGGCTTACTCGAGGTGTGTGTGCTTGTTTGAAGTACTTTGGGTGTGTTGTTGTTCTCCTGTTCTGGGCCTCTGGCCTCTGGTTACTGTAGTGGCGAATTAGTTCCTGCTGGTGTTGAGTTTGTGGGTCATTTCAGTTGTAGGTATCCCATCATCAACACTGTTTCTGTGTATGTTTCTCCCTCTCTGTAGAAGATCATCATTATTGCTGTGGTCTGTGCCGTGGTTCTTCTCATTATCCTCATCATCATCCTCACCCAGACACTATAGGGCTGATCGCTGCCGTCATCTCATCATCTGTGTATTCAACATCCTCACCATTATTCATCAGCCTGCCTGCAGAAGGAAAAACCGATCCTGATCACTCCATATGGGTATAAGAATATTTAACCTGCAGATATTTCCAATCGAATAAAACACACTGAGGGTCTCCCTCACTTTTGGACAATTGAGGATGTTCTCCTGCGAATGAGGAAACGAGACCAAAGCTGACATATGAGGTACATTGTCTATTGTACCTCTGTGAAGGCGAAAAGGGAATTGGGAAACAAAACATCACTTCAGTGTCACTAAACATTTCACTGTTCAACATTTGCTGCCAAAGAATCAGCTGGGAAGCGTTTGTCATCTGAAAGCTTTCAGAAGCACATAAACCCCCTGATTTCTTTGAGCCTTGATTTGATTTTATGATTGAAAATCTCCCCAGTGAACTTTCAGTGCTGTGGGATTTCTTTTTGTTGTTGCTGTTGTTAGGGTTTGGGGAGTTCCAGCACTTTAACATTTCCAAATGCGTAGCTCAGATATCTGTAATTATCACTGGTTGTTAAAAAAAACAAAAAAAAAAACAAATATGAAGGACTGCACTTATGGGAACACATTTCATGAACTTACAGGCGCGTGTGATGAACGCTCATTACTTGCTTACTTGTAGCAGCTGAAATTTGATCCTTTTCACAACCCAAACCAAAGCTTTTACATGTATAGACACAGTTACTCCTCCTGTTAAAGTGCTGTAGAAATCTTTCAATGCCAAAGGAGTTTTAGAGAGTCTGGTAGTAACACTAGTGGTTTGTTTCCCGTAAGTGCCAGAATAGTCTTTTTGTATTTATTCTACTGTTCTAAGACATGTTGCTTATGACGTCACATACAAATGGGCACTCTGTAAAGTATCCTTGGCTAGTCTTGTCTTACTACTGGGAGATGCCTTAACAGGCATATTTTAGGTTTTACTACTGAGTTGCCAGTTTTAGACACAGTCCTGCAGTACATCTGATGTTTGCGAAGGTGATAATGTTCAGTTTTTGTTTACACAGCCTTAGGATGTAATGGTTTGACGTTTTTAACAGAGGCTGTATGTGTGCTGCTCTTTACTTCATAGGTGTGTCTAATATTTAGACTGCCCTCATTTGTGAATGTGGGGGGTGGGGACAATATTACAAACACCTCTTACTGTAACCAGTTCATCTGCACCACAAAGTACGTCCTCCAAAAAGCCCATTGAGTCTTAATGAACAATTTCAACTAAAATGAACATTATACCTCCTTTTTTTATTTAAAGAAGTCATTTTAATGTACATAGAAAACTTGTATTTTCAAAAAAAGCACGATGCACAAGACGACAGGATTTTTGCAGGGCTGTGTATTAGATCACATTAGCTTTAGCAACATGTACCTCCCTGTTGGATTCAGTAATGGTTGTCCATCATCATTTCATTCATTTCATTTCAGACAGTCTTTGGAACTGACAGTTTACCAAACCAAAGTGCACAGGTTGTCATCCAGTGGCTTTAACAGGGTAATTAAAGCACGTGATTCCAGCCGTACATAAAATCAGTACCAACCAGTCATGAGGAGAAGCCCTGACATAAGGGAGTAGGCCGATTTCAGTAAAACAATGTTGTAATTTAAGCATGAATTAAATTTTAAACTGTGGTTTTGTATGAAGCACTTGAAAATGAGAATCCCGCAGCATCATCATCATTTAGGGGCACAATCTATTTTATTTGAGTCGTTGGCGCAGACTGGAACATAAGAGAAAATTGAAGCTTTTTTTTTACCTGTGTAAATGTCGATGATTTTATCAGAAATTAAAGATTTTGTGTGTTAAATTACCCAGTGTTTATTTGTCGTGTTTGACTTGCAGAAATTGAATTATGTAACTGAATTTTACACATTCTGATGACTGCTTGTTGCAAAGTGGTGTGTGTGTGTGTGTGTGTGTGTGTGTGTGTGTGTGTGTGTGTGTGTGTGTGTGTGTTTTATTGGAGTGTAGTAGCTGCTGTCAGCATGTTAACCACAGTGTTGCAAAGTACAGCTTTTAAAGACTGGTGCACACGTGTCAAAAAAGGGGGTAAGTCGTTTCACCTTTCCTGTCTCTTCACACACACAGTTACACACAAACCTCTATAACCCTTTGTTCTGCTTTTGCTCAATTGTTTCCTCAAACCAGTGTCGATCAATGTTGATAATTGCGTCGGCTTGCAAAGTAAAGCCTGATTCCTCTCTTTGTCGTCTGACTGTGTGTTTCTGATTGCGTCTCCAGAAAAAGATGATGATTACATTGTGCTGTGCCATCATTGGGATCGTTGGGTTCTCCTATCTCTACAGCTTCTTCTCATAAAAAATGTTTTACACAGGTAAAAGACAAAAAAAACACCTGCATCAGCCTTTCAGTGCTATTGTTTATGCGGACTCTCTGAATGCTTAAAGACTGCATTTCTTTTGTCTCTGTGTGGTGTTTCTAGGCACGAAGGATTTCTCCAAAAATTAGGAATATTTCCCTGATGCTCCTTCACACCCCCCCCCCCCTATTTATATACAATAAAGTATTTAAAAACAAAAAAATCACATCCGTCCCATTCACTTTCCCTTTTTATTATTAATTGAAGTGTAAACAATTTTCTTGCTGTATGAAGTGTTTGAAATGTATTGTGTGTCGGTGTCTCAGCCTGACTGTTCAAAGCCAGGTGACTTGACTCGTGATTTGTAATCGTATACTCTACCGCCTCCTGGTGGTGCATCAAGAGAAAACCCCATATTTAGAGAAATTATCTTTTTCAGGATAAAATAAAACTTCGGAAGAACACATTTTAATAATTTTCTTTTCTTTCTTTCTTTTTTTTTTTTAATCTATATATTTAATTATTTTACTGTCTCGGCTCCAAAATGATCTGTTCCAAGGTGTCCAGTTTAGTGGTATTTTCTGGCCTGTTTGTCATAATTATGATTAAAAATGTGCGTGACTTTGTGTGTGAGATCTGTCTGATGGTGTTTTCCGTAACAGCGGCTGTCAGTCGCTCACTGGCTGTGTTGTCTCAGTAAAGCCTGTTATGTAATAAAATTTCTGTGCGTTACATCAAGTGCTGTGTGCGGCTCGTTTCTTGCATGAGGCTCAGCTGATCGCCTCTTTGCATGGAGGGATCCCGATGACCCTGACTTGCATAGAATCGGCCGTGTGGAGCTATTTTCCTATGTCAAAGACGTAAATGCAGCAGCCGATATAAGCACGACTTTGCATCCGCGGATGAGGAGCCTTCCTGACCTCGTTTTATCCCCATCTCGCTGTTCTTCCTAACCAGCTGCAAGCCCCGCCCAACCACACGATGCGGGGCAAGCAGTAGATGAGGGTGCGCTCGTTTTCCTGTTCTGTGTTTGCCGGATCCATGCTTTTATATTCTTCACGCCACATTCAGATCCCACCAGCCAAATGTCGCAGAACAAACTGAGACTTTTCCAGTCTCTATGGTCCAGTTTTGGTAAAAGCGTGTAAATTGTAGCATCACTTTCCAGTTCTTAAAGCACAGAAGTGGTCCCCGATGTGGTCTCCTGCAACTGTAGCCCATTTGCTGGAAGGTTCAACGGGTTTAGAGATGCTCTTCTGCACACCTTGTAGCGAGTGGTCATTCGAGTTACTCTTGCGCCCCCATCAGTTCAAATCAGTCTGACATCAACAACACACTGCTGCTCATTACAGGAGCAATATCTCTCATTCTTAATGCCCCCCACTGTAGCCAGCTTTGATAATTTTAGGTCATCCATTAGTATTATTCCAAAATTATGGAATAATTTTCTAATTATGCCAGATATCACAAGGTGTGTGGTCCATTTCTTATTACTTTCATTGTTCATTCTATCCGAACACAGTTTAAAGGCACAAAATCTTCAGATGTAGAGATCCGGTAACAAAAAAGAAAATAGACACTTTTTAATGTCTAATAATATAAAATGCTTTTAATACAAATTTTAATACTAAAATACTAGTAGTATTTGTTTGATATAAAATATTAATTTACCGGTCACACCGGAGCAGACAAACTAAACATACTTGTATGTTAACATATGCTAATCTGTTCTAAGTGACACACCCTGTGCCCAATGAGAGCGCCTACATGTTAATTTCTCGGAGCAGTGGAGTAAATAGGGGTGGGTCCTGAGCGTTTTCCTTTTTTTTCCGTTTCGTGTGTATGTTTTTTGACTAGCTGGAAATGGCGTCTCTTGGCTTCGAACCGTTCTAACTTTATCGCACAATAATAAACATAACAATATACACAGCTATTATCCCATAACATGGGGAGAAACTTTACTGGGAGGTTTTGGACGCTCTAGTTGGGAAGCATTACTGTGACCGCTGCGACTAAAAGGAGTTAAATCGCGGAGGTAATGATAAAGAAGCTTACAACTACCGTGTACAGAGGCTAACGATAGCTAGCTAGCGATAGCGGACGACTCAAGAAAGGGCTTGCCAACTGAGCTAGTCTACGCTAGCCGATAAGGCCACTTAAAAAACGGAAGAAAATTGAGACGGTGGTTCCGGATATTTGTGTTAAAATGAAGCTACTCTTATAGGCAGTTATCGTCATAGAATGACGCGAGATGAACGTTTATATTGGTAATTATATGTGCTGTGCTAACCGTAGCTTGCTGGCTACAGTAACACTGTTGGCTAACGTTAGCAGGGGTATCTGGCTGAGAGGGGGTGTGTTTCTGTCCGACTGGGTGTAAAAACAAACTAAAAATACTCGGACAGTGGTTGGATATTTCATCTGTGTGACCAGAAACTTTTGTTTCGCTTCCAGAGAATAATGGAGGATTCTCATACACGGTACAGCAAGCGCCTGGTAAGTAACTTCACCCAACTGTTAAATCCCCGGATTCGTTGTTTTATGTTAACAAGGCAACTTCTTCGTTTTCAATGTGCGTTTTTAATAGACAATAAGCGATTTAGTGAATGAGAACTGATATGTTTTCTTTAGAACGGCCTGCTTTTCTTTTCTATTTTTTTGGGACATTGTGTTCACGGTAATGGTCCCATTTTTGGTTTGTGTGGCACCCTAATGATAACGGCAGTGAACCTGTGTAAAGGCTCTGGGTTCAGGAAAAGGTCAAGTTCAGTGTCTAAACTGACAGCATTTGTGATGTGACCCTGTTTCACCCCCTTCCCTGTCGATGTAAAGCAATAAACTCCAAGCTTACCGTCTGCGGTTTGTACTCAAAACATTACACCAGCTGATTCCTGTTATTACTGGGGCAGAGGCTCAATATTAGGTATATTTATATTATTAAAAAGACTTCTTGTCATTGTTGATTGTTATTTTTATTGCACGAAAACCTAATAAAAGCACACATAAAGTGGTTGCTTAATACTATTTTTTTTTTAATTAATTATGCTTTCTTCTTTTATTGCTTTATCTGGAAGCTTTAGCTTTGGTTTCGTTGGTAATATTGACTTGCTTTAGTTTAATAATAATAGGGACTGTGTGTTCTTTGAAAGTAAGGACTATTATATCTTAAATAATGCTACATTTGTGGTGTAGAGATGGGGGTGGGGAGATCTGAGAACAGAATTCATGTGCTTCATCCATCTGTCTTGCCAAGCAGTGCGCATAGGGTGAATGGCAGGAGGGGAGTTAAAGGGGGGCAGTGTGTAGAAGATTAACCCCTGCTATTGTAATACTGTATTATTTGTTTCCCAGATGAACTGATTTTTGTGTCTGACTGATTGATGAATTTGGATGGGCTTACATCTATCCAGCTCTTTGCTTAAAGCTTTGATATTGCTAGTTTCAGTTTCTTTCTTTTCTTAAAAAAATGTTGTGGTATAGGTCTAAAGTCTTGTTAAACGCCTATAATGAAATTTAACTTGATGCCAAAAGGTAATCCAGTTATTAGTGTTATAATGGTTTAAGTATATTGTAGTAATATACAGCTGTTTTTCAGTGGTTTTCCTCTCAAGCACATTTAATTTATCCAGCTCTCAGTTATTTCTTTGTGTGTGCCTCCAGTCAGATCTCGTCAGCATCAGCTGATTATTATAAATAAGATACCTTTAGTATATGTGATGAAGTGTGTGGAAACTAGGCTAAAGTCTGAATTCTTTTTATTTTTTATATTTTCTAAAACTTTCTAAAGGCTGAAGGCTTTATCAAAACCTCTGCCAGGTCTAGGCCCATGTGGCTATGTTGACAGGGGATTCCCCCTCATAACTGAGAGTTATGCTGGATGTGGGTTTGAGACAAAATTGCACCTTGTTTATTTGCTCTTTATGCACTGGAAACTGTTTGGTAAACTGCAATTTTGGGACCTTGTTTTGAGAGATATCTGTTGACAGTGAAGTTAAGATCATGAAGCTGGGAAATACTGGAAAGTCCAGTTGTTCTTCTTGGTGGATGGCTGTTGTGCGTAGGTGTAATTCTTGGTTTGTGTCGCATAATTTATGAAGCCGTACAAATTTTTACCTTAATATAATTTATATTTTCCTGAGACTCAAGCCCCCAGAGTACATCTTACTCTAATAGTTATAGCGTATGCATGTATGTCTGTTCACTAGCTTCTCTTCTATGCGTTAACCAATGAAGGTTACTATATAAACTGCCTAGAGTACCGGGATAATCAACATCTGTATAGTGTTTGGAAATTACTTTTAAAACATTCAAATCCTTAGAAATTCTATATATTATCTGTAGTCGCTGATCTCAAAACGAATGGGGACATTAGATCTACGTTACATGTTGTATTTTAAAAATATTTCTTGCAGTGTCTATAATTATTATTTTTTGTCATTCTGTGAAGTTAAAACTTTATTTAAAGGTTCTGAAATTTTTGTGAAACTAAACCCCGAGCCATTTCTATGGGTTTGGATGGCACAGACTTTAACTGAAAACCTTTATTTGTCTTCAGCGTACGCGAACACAGCGCCGCTATCAGGACGATGGAATCTCCGATGATGAAATCGAAGGAAAACGAATGTTTGACCTGGATGAAAAGCTAGAGTGTGAGCGATTCGGCAGTGACTTGATCAAACACATGGAGGGTAAAGGTGAGACTAGTGTACTGAAATTTATTTTTTATTTTTTTAAAACAGAACCTTTTGTGATTATATCTAGAGCTCTGTGAGATGAGTTGATGTGTTATTTTTTGTAAGAGGCTATCTACAAATTTCTTGTCCCTTGGGGGTTTTTGTTTTGTTTTTGATATGTGTATCTTTTTTCTAGAATTCACATTTGAATACATCCAGAGGGAAGGACTCAGGGATCCCATTATCTTCAAGACTACTGATGGCCTTGGCATGCAGTAAGGGACTGATTTCATTAGAAAACTCTTTTCACTGTGTGTCTTTCACCAAAGAAAAGTAATAGTAAAATTATTACCTCTCTTACAGAATGCCAGATCCGGATTTTAGCGTGAGTGATGTCAAGTTGTTTGTTGGTAAGTTCCTATTTTATCCCCATTCAGAGGAAGCAATTAACCAGTAGCCACAAACCCAGCCTCAGGGGTCACGCGCTAGTGTACTCCTATGTCCAATCCCAAGCTTGGATAATTGGGAGGGTTGCATCAAAAATTGCATTCACTAAAAAATTTTTACCAGAAAATGTGGCAGCCTACCTAAGCAGCTCAATTTCTCGACATTTTATCGGCAAGAAAAATATAAAGCCATGTCACTAAAACCACAGCACTACAGCAGAAAGCCTAAATATTTTCTTCTTTGTTTTTATGACACTGCCAGATGGAATCTTAAAATATAATTACACTCTATAATAATATATTTATACTTGTAAAATGTTTTTGCACTACATTGTTCAACTTAAAAATATTGTTTATACTAATATTATTGTTATTGTTATAATCTTTTTTTTTTAAACGCCTCTTGATTTGATTTTTTTATTTTTGCACCCATGATCTAGAAAATAGTTCTTGTATTGTAACAGCCCCACAGAGCACTGAAGAGTTGATTTTTAATTTGTGCTCATTGTGACTCCATAGCATAGTAATGTTTTTTGTTTTTTTGTTGGTTTGTTTTGTTTAAAAAAATTGTGCATATTGGGGGAAAAATGGAATAAAGGTCACAAAATATCCATTATAAATTGGTGAGTAGGGGCGATATGGCCCAAAATTCATATCTCTGGATGGCGATATACGATATATATCTCGATTTTTAAAAAAAAATAATTTAAGCCATAAAGTAAGAACAAAAAGAGAGTTCTTAGTCCAAGCTGTGTCCCAGATGTCACACAGGCACTTTTATTAACATTCAGCATAGATGTGCATAAAATAAATTATCAGCATTTATTAAATAATAATGCTCCATAAATAAAATAAAACAGTGTTGTTTTTGTGCATAACAAAAAGCTCACAATTGTGCAGTCAAAATGTAAACTAAAAAGATGCTGAGCATAATAACAAAGACAGATTTCGCAACTGCTCTGTTCCTAAGTTCTACTGCGTGACTGACAGCCTTGAGTTTGAAATCCGCTCTGTAACCAGGCCATTTGTGGTCCATATACGCACACAATACGGTAATATCATGTTGAAGGACAGTACGTAGTACTCCACGAGGTTCCTGACTACGGTAGCCGTAATGCTCCGACAATCCATCAAGCAGTGCGGCTTCGTAGCTTACCAAAGTTGTACTAAAACATTTTTTGACAGATTGCTGAGCGCCGCGTAGCACATAAAATCGGTTATCGGTCAGTAAGCACAACCAGAATTCATACATAAGGCGCACTGTCGATTTTTGAGAAAATGAAAGGATTTTAGGCCAAACGCGTTAGCGCGGTTAGCTCGTTAACACGTTGACACCGTCCAGCCCCATGCACGTGCCAATCCGTGGTAACTCGCTAACGGAGATTTGTTGCATTAATGCAGTTATAGCGTTAATGTCATTTTAATGAGATTAACACTGGCAGCACTAAAATAGTAATCTCCAAATGTTTTCTTTTTACCGACCAGCTCCTCTTTGATAGCTGCCGTGTCCTTCTTGTAGCCTGCAGGTGAAACGAAGGGGGAGGGGGAGTTGTGTTCAGTGAAGGAGAGAGGCGAGGCAGAGTAACGTTGTGTATAGACAAAAGTGGACGAAAGAGAGGCAAACCTGTGGCTCCACTAGTATAATTATAACGTAACATAGACTATATCGATATAAACGATATCTTCACATCTCATATCTCGTATAAAAATATATATCGATCTATTTAAAAACTCGATATATCGCCCAGCCCTGCTGGTGAGTGTTATGCAAAGTAAGTAATTATTATTAGGCTGTCAAATTTGGATTTGATTGCAATGATCTCAGTTGACATTAATGTGCT
This sequence comes from Neolamprologus brichardi, assembly GCF_056152115.1. Taxonomy (NCBI): domain Eukaryota; kingdom Metazoa; phylum Chordata; class Actinopteri; order Cichliformes; family Cichlidae; genus Neolamprologus; species Neolamprologus brichardi. The sequence continues at coordinate 28,279,806 of NC_142105.1, forward strand.
TACAGGTAGTCGACGTATTGTAGACGTTATGGATGTGAACACCCAGAAAGGAATTGAGATGTCGATGGCTCAGTGGCGACGATACTATGAGACGCCACCATCAGAAAGAGAAAAACTCTACAATGTCATCAGTCTAGAGTTCAGTCACACCAGACTGGAAAACCTGGTGAAACGGCCTGCTTCGGTGAGAGTTTGCACAGTTTTACACATGACGTTTCCAGAAACTGTACTTGTTGAAGCAACTGTTTGGGGAAAAAAAAATGGAACCGTAACTTCACCTTTAGTTATTGACCAACTGTGAGGTGTTAAGCAGAAAGTGGCGCTGATCATCAGAATAGTCTCGGGTTTGGTGCTGAAATTTTAAATGTGTACTTCTGTATTACACAGGTGGACCTTATTGACTGGGTGGACAACATGTGGCCCCGTCATATCAAGGAGAGGCAGAGGGACTCCACCAATGCCATCATAGACATGCACTATCCCAAAGTACAGAAGTGAGTAAACTAACAACATTTAACATTTGCTGTGCTGTAGAGAAACCACCATCATGACCCTCTCCTATATCAATGCAAATGTAAGCTAGCTAATCTGTATGCCAGCTTCTGTTCACATTTTTATCTTGTTTGATGGTTTTCAATCCTGCCTTCATGTCTCTCAGGTACTGTCTCATGAGTGTGCAGGGCTGCTTCACAGATTTCCACATTGACTTTGGAGGCACTTCCGTCTGGTACCACATTCTGAGAGGAGGAAAGGTCAGTCTGAATGTCACACCGCACAAGAACTATAGATGGACGAGGTGTCCATCAGAATAGTTATTAACTTTGGTGGTTTTAACAGGCACATTTCTATGTGCATGTGGGCTGTTATTGCACAGTTGCAACGCTAACTATGAGGCCCACATGCAGCAAAGGAGCTATGTGTGCATCTCTGCACTCACAGAGGGTTTCCAGAAGGAGAATTTGTTTCCCACTTTACAGCCTTTACCATTGAGAGAAATTTGGTGGCATTAAAGGAGAATAAGCAAGAAGGAGAAGAAAGGTGTATTTTACTGAAGATGCAAACACTGAGGTTACTGCAAATGATAAGTTGGAGCTTTTTCTGAAATGGATACAAGCGTGTACGAATTCTGAACATAATAGTAAAAGTACATTAGCTAACTTAACAATTGTGGCTTTTGTATTTAAAAAATCCAGGTAGGCTGCTGTGTTTAGAGAAACTCTAACAGAGGTGCCTATAACAGCTGGGTAAAAACTTAATATGGGGCAGTCCTTTTCTTCAGTCTTGCTTTCAGAATAAATCAAAGTATGATCTAATGTTATCACACTTCTTGTTATTATGCAGTAAATCCTGACGGGGACATTTTTATGAGTGCATGCCAGTTCCTTTAATAAAGTCAATTCTTGTTAGCAGACTAGAGGGGAGATCAAATTATTTAGTTGGCATGCATTGCAGATTCTAACTAAGATTTACTTTTCCCCTACAGGTGTTCTGGCTGATTCCACCCTCACCACAGAACCTGGAGATGTATGAGAACTGGGTTTTATCAGGAAAACAGGGAGACATCTTCTTGGGGGATAAGTGCCATGACTGTCAAAGGATAGTGCTCCACCAAGGGTACACCTTTGTCATCCCATCAGGTCTGTTCTGTAATAGAATAATAGCGTTATACATACAGTTACAGACAAGGGTAGAGACAATGTATGTAAGCCTCTCACACATGTAAACAAGCATCCTGTGTTTAATATGGTGTAGGGTGGATCCATGCTGTGTACACACCAGAGGACACATTGGTGTTTGGGGGGAATTTCCTCCACAGCTTTAACATCCCGATGCAGCTCAACATCTACACCATTGAGGATCGCACACGGGTGAGCAGCAGTTAAACAGCTCACTGTTTAAACGTCTTTGTAAATCATTTCAGATTTTAGAGTAATGTAATACATGATTCAGGGCCGTGTGGAAATTACAAGGGGGGAAAAAGACAAGTCTAAAAAAACCATTTAGTACCTTTTCAGGTATTCCCACTGTAGAAATCTGATGCCAGTACTGTCATTTTCTCGAAATTGAAACATGTATGCATCTTTTGGTTCTTGGATATGAATCCAAGGGTTGTAAAGCACTATCCACACAATTGTAGCCCACTGACAGGGTTACTGCAGGTCATTAAAAAGTCTGAAAGGAAAAACTAGACCTCAAATTGTCTGAGAGATTGTTGTATATTATAAATTTGGAGATGCTGTGACTTTAACTGGTAGATAAAATCAAAATTAGCTATGGAGAATATGAAGTTTATTTTGAGACTATGTCAAGTTTCTTTTCATTTCTTAAATTTAGCTGTAACACAGGTTAGGTATTCGGCTGGGTTAGCCCACACACACAGGTGTTCAGCTTGTATCTGGACTGCTGTGTCTGCAGTGACACCATATTTTTTTTTAAATATATATTTCTAAGAAGAAGTGAAAACCACAGCTACCGTGTGACAAATGCTTCTTTTTTGTGGTGCCTGACAGTAGCTGTTAAACAAAACAAAAAACATAAATAATATAGTTGCATAGGTGGAGCTGAGAATTTTAAAAAAGACATTTAATTATTAACAATTTGGAACCATTGTAGATGCATTACAAGCATGTAACTTCCTACATGTTCCTATAGGAACACATGTAATATCAATGTCCCCATCCTGTATGTGGTATAGCTCATATTTCCGTCATTTATTTACATTGATTGCTATACATATGGGTTCTGTTATTTGTAAATGTTGATCTACCTATAATATAAGCATAAATAGTTTAATTAGTACTAAATTAGGGTTAAATATGATTTTGAGCATAGTTTAAAATGAACCTTTACATGGTTTCTTAGAGAGAAAAGGACATTTTCAACATTTTGCTACAGGTCAAACACTTTAACCTTCACTTTATAATCAATAATAGGAGCTTTTAATTGTGATAGAAATAGAAACGAAGATGGAAATAATTGAAAAAGCAAGGCAACACTTTAGCTCAAACGAATGAATTGACATACCCATTGTTCATGTGACTACTTGGTTGCTTTTATGTCCATTGTGGTTCTTTGGACGTTTTATTTACCTGCGTAAAAATGGTGTATATTACAAACTGGCCTCAGTCACACAGGTTCTGGATACAAATATGCAGAAAAAAACCCAGCAGTTTTTTTATTTGCCGTAAATATTTGAATCAACCGCCATATTGATGTTATTAGTCTTGGTACCTGAGGTAGTTTATGGGCCAAGTTTCATAAAGATTGAACCAATCCACTAGGGGGAGTTCAGGAACAGAAATGCAGACATAAATATATCATTATTATATAAGATTTAGCAGTTCTTTCTGGTCTGTTTTTATCAACATCCCCTAGGTGCCAGCAAAGTTCAGGTACCCGTTTTACTATGAGATGTGCTGGTACGTCCTGGAGAGATACCTTTACTGTCTGACCGACATCTCGCACCTCACCCCTGAGTTCAAGAAGTACTCCCTCGGTATAGGTAAGGATAAATGTACTGCTGCCCCCCCTTTTTCCCCTACAGAACACAAACATTTGTTCATCACTTACTTTAACTTTAAACACTACATGCTTCCTCTTTTAAGGCTTAACACCAGCTGACCTCGAAAACAATGCCGACACTGGTAATGGTGCTTCCAATGAAGATGACACTGATGATGAAAATGAGGATATCAAGATCAAGGAGGAAGATGCCGAAGAAGAAAAACCAATCCAAGTTAGCAAACCCCGGCCCGTGCTGACCCCCTTTGAGCTGGAAGGACTGTGGAACCTTTTAGGAAAACTGGAGGAGCTGCCGAGCCACAAAAAGTGCGTCCCTGAAGGAATTGCGAATGCTGCAGGCCTGCTTGAGGACATGAGGGTGAGTGTCACCAAAGTTCCTTGCGTTGATCAACTTAGAACGTAGTCACATGCTCTACGTAAGTATTTAATATATTTAGACCAAATACTCATCTTTCATTTCCATATTTTTTGTCTAGGCTGTTCTGACAGAGTGTGCCGATGACAGCCCTAAGCTAGCCTACACTGGAGAGCCCATAGTCAGATGGCCTGAAAGGGTGAGAAGTGAACTATTTTTCTCAGCTTTATTTTTAATCATCTGCCTGGTGTTTGTGGGACTCAATCATAACATGCGTTTTCTACCCCTTGCCTGCTGGTCTTGTATATGTAGCCATCATGGTACCAGCCTCCCACTCCTCCTACACCTGTTCTTTACCGTCCTCGCTTGGGTCCCACCCTCCACAAGCCTCTGGGTCAGAAGACCAAACGGTCTTCCATCTCCGCCTTGAGACGGAGACGGGTGAGGTGCAAGCGCTGTGCTGCCTGCTGCAGGAAGGAGTGTGGCAACTGCCAGTACTGCCATGACATGAGGAAGTTCGGTGGACCTGGGCGCATGAAGAAGAGCTGCGTCATGCGACAGTGTCTAGCAGTAAGATTTCATACCCATCATTGTATTTATATACACTGAAATAATTATGCTGTCCATCTGTAAATGCATGCAGAAGAAACACTGAAAACTGTTAAACCATACTTTTACTGAAGCGTCTTACTCTAAAGTGTGTTGACAAACTGAACTGGAGAATCATTCTAAAGTTTTGATTATAGTCAGTTGCTGAAGACCTGACAGCTAAGTAAAAAAAAAAAAAAAAAGCAGGCAGGTGTGTGCCAAAGGTTACATCACTCGGACCCTTGCCGACTCATAGACACTGAAAGTATAATCAAGGCTTAACAAGTGTCCTGTCAGTATTATATGTAAAATTTCGGGCTTTATTTTGTCCACCACCTAGCCTGCGTTACCGAACACAGCACGATGTGCCATATGTGGAGAGGGGGAGTCAGATGAAGCGAATCCAATCACTCACACCCTCATGGAGTGCTCTGTGTGTTCAGAAATCGCCCATCGACAATGCATTAAGGTGCGTCTGCTTCTGATCTAGCATATAAATTAAGGACATTACACAGTTATTGCATTGATGCTTTTTGCATTTGTGATCAGGTTTTGTAGTTTCCAATTCAAACATTTACCTGTTGTGTTTTAGGAACCTGGTGAGGGGAAGATCAATAAGGACTTACCGAGTTGTTGGGAGTGTCCCAAATGTTACCAAGGAAAAGATTCAGCATCAGAGGTGCTTAAATATATTTCTTACATTTACTTTGATTCCTTCTTGCTTTAGCTGGTTCATTCTTTCGGACGTGTTTTTTTTTTCCCTTTATTGTTTATCAGCCACTTCCTGTTGCCTTATAGTTGATGTTGATACACAAATTAATAATGACACTCCCACATCAGTCTTCCAGCGATGAGGAAAGTGAAGAGTCAGAAGGCTCAACCTCCTTGCCACAGTCCAAACTTTCATACAGGGAAGGAATTGGTGTTGGTGAAGAGGCGGGTCCAGCAAAACGTAGCAGACCTCAAGGCCGGCCAACAGCACCACCGCCTTCTCAGAAACTGCTACTACAGCATCAACAGAGCCGCAAACGAGCAACTGAGCTTCAGCTCAGATATAAAAAGAGAGTAAGTTGGGGATACTTAAGTTTGTTTCACATTGATTTGTATTTATTTTAGTTGCTGCTGACTTTTTTTCCACAACTGAAACACCTGTTTGGGGAAACTGTCTCTGACTTTAAATAATAAGCTAACACTTTATCTATTCATAGATTCGTTTTTTCTGTAGCTGACACTTCCCTACATCTTTTCTTTTTATTGCAGCTGAAACTGGATCGGGTCAAAATGTTAACAGTAAGTGGTGCACTTATTTCTGCAGTTATTCTGTATTGCATTTGAAACTGTTGCATTTGTGAAGTTTTTTTTTTTTTTATCAACTTTTTAATGTTTTATATCTGCAGCAGATGACACAATTCTGCACAACCATTTTTTAGAACTAGATTTGATGTCTGAAACATGTCATGTCTTATTGATATTTGCCTTTTCCCTCTAAACAGAAATCGTCATCTCTAGCTCATTCCCCGAGGCTGCTGGGCTCCAGGGTGCTGCCTCGTCTGCGCTCTCCAGCGAGCAGACTACCTCAGGGCAGAGGTCAATGTTCCACCTGGGCGAATGGGTCTTCTTACCACAGCAATCCAGTAGAGACCGAGTCCTTTGAGGAGCAGCAGCAGTCTTCCCATGGTTTAGTGCTTGCACCCAAAGGAGAGCCCCGCAGGGGGAGGGGACGAGGTGTGAGGCTGCGGGGAGGAGGGGCAGGAAAAGGCATCAGAGGTGGTCATAGCCACGCAGAGTTGGAAGAGGACAGTGAGGACAGCAGCAGCAGCAGCACCAACAGCAGCAGCAGTGACGACGACGAAGAAGAAGAGAGTGGGCAGAACAGCGGGAGGGGAGGTGATAAAGAGAACCAGCCACAGTTGAGACGGGAAGGACAGGCAGCCAAAGAAAGAGAAGAGGACGGGTTTGAGATGGCCAACCAAAATGGAGCAGGTGAGGATGAAGAGGAGGAGATGGAGCAGGAAAGTCGAACAGGGGACAGAGATGCAACATATCTTAATAAAGTCACACTCCAAAGGCCAACCAGAGCCAAACAGGACCCGTCAGCTATTGTCCCTAAATTAGAGGCTGTTGCCCCTCACACTGCTACTTCCACAGTACACAGCCAGCCCAGAGCCCTCCTCAGACCCCCCATTAGAAATCGCAGCCCCTGTCCTGATCAGCACTCAAGTAGGCACACACCACCGCAGACTCGCAGTGGACACACTGGCACTCGCACTTCCCACTCAGAGAGACTTGAGGCCTCAAAAAGAATGAGACTGACCAGGCCAGCCAAACTGAACAATGGAGCTTCCTCGTCTTCATCTTCTGAGCTTCCCCATCTCCGCGTCCCTCTGTCTGCCCTGCAGGAAGGAGGGGGCGAAGCAGAAAGGGGGAGTGTTGGGAATAACCCAAGTTGTGAGAGAGAGGTGTGGGTTTCTGTCTTCCGCTACTTAAATCGTGCAGATCTCTGCGTCTGCATGGCAGTCTGCAAGAACTGGTACAAATGGTAAGACCTCTTCCCTGACACTTTACTAACAAATCTCCTTAAAGTGTTTTTTGTTTCGCTACACTCATAAAAAGCAAAGTAAAACATACGTGTTCAGGCCCATTCTACCTAATTTAAATCACAAATCACTGATGTTACTTGTGCTGGCTACAAATGATGGCGTGTTCTCTGGTTAATGTGGCCTCTATAGCTGGTCTCTGCATTAAGATAAAGAAAAGCTTCACACTTTTTAAGAGAGCTTTACAAACCCTACTGGACATTTGGTTTTTGTAGTTCAGCAAAGTGATGACTGTTACCTGGCTGATCACCTCAGGATCTCAGCATTTTTATCTGATATTTATGATAACTCTGAATCTGGACCTTTTTTTAAGTTGTTAAATTATGCCAGACCACAAGTGTGAATCACATGATCGAGGTATGTTTAACTGGGCCGTCTTGTGGGTCATTTCAATTTCATGTTGTAGAGGCAGGATAATTTTGCTTCTACTTTTTAAATGTTAAAAAGATTTTAGTGAGATTCAGTTGGATTTCAGTCTTTAAAATCAATTCAGACCACTTTGATTTGTATTTGTTAAAAGGCCCAGTGAGCTCTTTTGAAAGCCTAAAAGATGGTTTATTTAGACTGTATTGCTGACCCATATATCTACAAATGCACAGATATGTTCTTTATGCATATGTTTTCATCTGTAGGTGTTTAGACAAGCGGCTTTGGGCGCGGATTGACCTAAGCATCAAGCGCACGGTTAGTCCTCAGGCCTTGACAGGCATCATAAAGAGACAGCCGGTCACACTCAACCTCTCCTGGACCAACATCTCTAAAAAACAGCTCAGCTGGCTCATTGACCGCCTGCCTGGTACACACTCAAGTTTTCTTCCAGGATTATTGAATTCTGAAAGGGACAATATAGATGTATTAACAATATTAACACATAAAAAGGGGACTCAATTTTTAGATTGTATGACATTAAACACTATTTAAATCTTACCCATTTTACAGGGCTGAAGGATCTGATGCTGGCAGGCTGTTCCTGGTCCTCTGTTTCAGCTCTGTGCTCCTCTGGTTGCCCTCTCCTCCGTTCACTTGATCTGCGATATGCAGATGCCGTCAAAGATGCTCAGATCAGGGATCTAGTCACTCCTCCAGGTAAGGAAAGGGGAGCCTTAGAGGGTACAAAGTGATCATACGATGTGCATTATCAAGTAATAGATTTAGTATAGTTTTCTTTCCTTTTCCTTTCTTTTCCTTTTCCTTTCTCCCTTTCCTTTACCAAGTTTACAGAATGTCTCTGCTTGTTTTCTTTTATCTCTGGTCCAGGCTGTGACAATCGTAGTCAGTTGCGGTCCATGCAGTGTTTGCGGCTAGCAGGTTTGGACATTAGCGACTCCACTCTGCGTCTGGTGATCCGCCACATGCCCCATTTAACAAAACTGGATCTGTCCCACTGCAACAGTCTCACCGACCACTCCATCAATCTGCTGACTGCAGTGGGCTCGTCCACGCGAAACACACTCACAGAACTCAATCTGGGAGGTAGGAAACTGTTGGGAAGTATATGGACTGGACAGCATTTCTGGGAAGTTTCATTCAACTGGAGATAAATGTTTTCACGTTTCTTTTCCAGGCTGCAGTAAACTGACAGATACGTGTCTGAAGTATCTCCGCCGCCTCTCTTGCATCATGCTGCTTGACCTACGAGGCTGTAAAGGTGTCTCCCGCAAGGCCTGTGAGGCGTTCATCTCTGAGCTGTCGGTCAACACACTCTACTGCCTATCGGACGAAAAACTGATCCAGCGGATATCCTAAGCGGCTCGCCTTCTCTCATTGCAGACGTGATTTGGGATGCAAAAGCGGAGGAGTGGATCCTGATGTGAATCTGTGCAACAGAGAGAGGCAGGGAAGCTCATGCACCTGTGCCACGTAAAGGAAGGGTGGGGTCTAAACTGGGAGGGCTCGCTGACTGGTGCTGTTGGGAGGGGGACAAATGGCATGTCACAGCTGGAACGATGCTTCTTTTCATTACATTTTATTTTGCCATGTACTTAAAAAGGAAAAAAGGACTCAGGAGCTTTTTTGCTGTTCTTTTGGGACTTCGTGGTGAGTGGAGAAAACATCTTTTTTTTTTTTTTTCTCTAAATTTTCCTAAGTGGGAGAATGCAGGCAATTAAAAGCTGTATTAGACTATACATCCTGTGGATATCAAAGTCATCAACTCTTCTTTGGACAGAGCCAGTCATGACTGTCATCACAAGCTTTCTGCCTTGAGAAAGATAAGCAGAGACTTTGAGTTTCATCCGCAGAACAAACATGCATTGTTTTGTTGAACTTAACTGATTTCAGCTACTTTTGGGTGCTTCAAGCATATTAATATCTTTTTCTGTTCAGTTGTTTGATGACTTGCGCTTCATGCACAACAGCTATGCTTTGATACTTAAAAAACAAACAAACAAAAAAAAAAGGAAACTAAAGGTGAAAGGACTTTGATGTCAGACTTGGGAAACGTGAGCTACAGGAATGACCTATGTTTACCAGATGTTTATTCAGCTTTGTAAGTCACTGGTTGCGACACAAGTCCAGTTGTATGGTGTACATGGATGCTAAGTGTGTAAGAAAGTTAAAAGTGTGAGTAGGCAATCAACATGGCAACAAGACCTCACCCCAACAAAAGGGCAGGTTGCATTAAGTGTAGGGGACGAGCCAAGGATAAGGTGTCAGATAAATGGTGCATTTTCAAACAACGTTAGACTTCAGGTGCTATAATTTCCAAACTCCTTTTGCTTTGTTTTTGTACAGAGACAACATTTAGAGCAAAACTATTCTAGATTAAACCGCTCCCCACCTGTCTTTGATACACCCGTTTTGCTTTCATTTACAAATAAAAAGAGAGGAAAAAATGTGACCATCTACTTTTCACATGACTTTGTCAGATTCAGTGTAGAGATGTTTTGTTTAGGGAGGTGGGGGTTCTGCTCATTTCTTTGTTCCCTTATAGTGTTATGGCTCTATATCAAAGGTCTCCTCCCAGACTGCTCCTCCTGGCCATATCCCTTAAAAATGAATATAAGAATATAAATGTATACTTTTGTGTAAATGTGTTTTTCCTCTTTTAGATTATCAAAACGGGGAACCTGTAGCATTGTAATTATTTTCAGAAGCCTTTTTCACTTTATGTTATTTGTGTTATTTTTCAAGAAAAAAATAAATAAAAGAATGATAAACAATGGCTGGGTTTCGTGATTTCTGTTGAGCTGAAAGTGGGGAAGATGCACTGCAATTACATCACTAGTATTTTCCTGTTTATACCATCTATCCACTCCTCGGTGGCTCCACCCAGCATCTCCCAATAACCTGGAAATAAAGCGACGCCTAGATAAATAAATAATAAAGAAAACTGCCGCTGCGGCTGTAAATACACAGAAATATTTGTACCGGATCGCAGCAGACTGACAGATGTAATCGCCTTTATTAGGCGTTTGCTTGGCAGGAAACGAGTGCTGTCCGACATCAACTGTCACCAGCATCATCTCGGATGCCCCAACTCGAGGGACCTGGATGTGAAAGCGGAGTAAAGGCCGTGTCTTGTGTTATTTAGACAGCCCTGCGATAAGAAAGGGGGGGAATGGTTGCAGTAGAAGCAGCGGCAGCAGCGGGGGAGAAGCTAGCTAACTCCATCAGCCGGCAATTTCACCCGCTATTTTACTACTTTAAGGACACTGTGGAAAAAATGAGCGGACACTGAGGCGCATTTTAGGCTGTCTTCAGTTACGAATAATGGAACACAGGCGCCAAAACGAGAGGGAAATGATGTTATTAGCCAGTTAGCTAACGTTAGCCCAGCTAGCTGCTAGTTAACGTTAACTACAACAAATTAGTGGGCTGAGTTAGCCTAGCTAACTCAGCCCACTAATTTCCATAGGCAGGTACAGTAGTCGTTTAGTTGCTGACTAACGCTAGCAACTTTGGTATATTTAGTGAGTGGAAGGGTTTTTTTCCCCCTTGGAGACACACCTCTTGCATTCAGAGTTTACAATTCCCTGCTGTAAACGAGGCTAGCTAGCTAAGCAGCGGTGCCGATCAGCGCAGCACCCGTCTGCTGTGGTGTCGCTGCAGAAGTCGTAGCTTTCCTGATTAACTCTCAAACGGTCGTCAAACATGGCTCAAGAAGCGTTTCCTTTGCATTATCTGGTTTGGAACAATCAGTACCTGGAGCTGGATCGAGAGCTACAGAAGAAAGAGGTAAGACGGGTGTCTTTGATTTTGTTTTTTGGAGCTGATGATAGATGATGGAGGGGTTTTTGGCATGTCGAACTGCATTGCGCTCATGCTGCTGCTGCTGCTTGTGTGTTTGGTTTTGCAGCAGGATCTGGAGCGCTTGGATCCGAGAGGGCGCACCCCGCTGGAGCTTGCTGTGTGTCTGGGCCACCTGGAGTCAACCCGGGTGCTGCTCAGGCACTCTGCAGACCCTACACATTGCAACGCACAGGGCTGGACCAGTAAGTGCTCTGCTGCTTCTCTGTTTCCTACCCTCAGGCTACTGAGGGAAAGAGAAACACCCTCTGTAAATAAATGCATGTTTCAGTCTTGCAGGAGGCAGTGAGCACGGGGGACCCTGAGCTTGTACAGCTGGTGCTTCAGTACAGAGACTTCAAGCGTGCCACTGAGAGACTGGCGGGCATTCCCGAGCTGCTCAGCAAACTAAGACAGGTAGATCCATCTGGTTGCACAAATGTAATCTCTTGGGTTTTACACCTGACCCGTTGAACTGAGACAACCCTCATCAATTCCTTGGTGCCTGGTTGAGGTTGATGTGTCAGTGTATGTTTTTAGCAGCTCTTGAGCTGTATTGAATCTGAAGGCACAAACGGAAGAAGACTTGAGAAGATCTAAGAGTGTCTTCTGTGTCTTCCAGGCACGAGACTTTTATGTGGAGATGAAGTGGGAGTTCACCAGTTGGGGTGAGTGTGGCTCATTAATGCATATCCACAGAGGTCAGTTTCAGCACCACAAGTAGCTGGACAGCTCCCACAACAGCAGCAAACAGATGTTGTTCAGCGGATTAAAATTAGAGTATCACTACCAACCAGATTGTAGCATATATGATTCTCTCATTGACAGTTAATAAATTCATACAAAAATTGTCAGCTTTATTGTCAGCCAGCTTTTTATTCATTAGGTATTCAAATTGTTTCTAGTGCTACTTCACTGTAACTGCATCTCATCTTCTTCAACTTCCATCTCAGTGCCCTTGGTGTCAAAAGTGTGCCCCAGTGATGTCTACCGGGTGTGGAAGAGTGGCTCTTGCCTCCGTGTGGACACCACACTCCTGGGTTTTGAACACATGACTTGGCTGAAAGGACGACGCAGCTATATCTTCAAGGGTGGAGGTATGCGCTTTTTGCACCTTAGGCCACAATAGCATGCAAGCCTTTTAACTAACATAGATAGATTCTGAGCTGATGTAGGCCATCCCTGAAAGACTAAAAAGCAATTCTGTTCTTCTAGCTTTGTGATGGCTTTCATACTGTCAGAATTATTGTCATTTTCCTCTTGCACTTGTATCTTGATTGAGTTTTGTATGCACCCTGATTACAAAGCCTAGCTGTTTGTGCTATTTGTCCGTCTCTTCTCAGACGATGGGGCAGTGGTCATGGAGGTGGACCATGAGAAGCAGGTCGTGTACACAGAGCCGCTTGTGTTGTCCCCTCGTGATGCGCCTTCGCTCCTGGCAGCAATGCAGCCATCTCAAGAGAACACAGCCCAGAGACTCACATCGCCTATTGTCTCCACGCACCTCAACACTCGCAATATTGCATTTGAGCGGTAACATACTGTATACATATACGCAGAATTCTTAAATTATTTCTACACATCTCATTTGTCATGCTTCCGTGCATAAACTCTGAGTGCATCCTCGCAGTTAATCATGTAGAAATATATATTATATTAGCACAATGAGTACTTAATTTGTCATTGTGTGTTTAGGAACAAGTCTGGAATCTGGGGCTGGCGCTCTGAGAAGAGCGAGGTCGTCAGTGGGTACGAAGCTAAGGTAAGTGCGAGTGAGCCCATTTAGTTTTAGATGTATTTAATTATTTATTTCAAACTGTGCTTTTGAATTTAGACAGGCAGACACTCATACTCCTGACTGTACACCCCTGTTTTATGGCTATTAAAAATAAAAAATAAAAAGTTTTTGTAAAAGCAAACTAAAATGCTCACGGGTGCTTTTCCTTTGTGCGTTGTTGTGTAAAGGTTTACAGCGCTACCAATGTGGAGCTGGTGACTCGTTCAAGGACAGAACATCTGTCAGACCAGGACAAGTCGAGAAGCAAAGGTAACAACGGATACACACAGATACACCTCATAACTGAGGTGTGTATCTTGAACAGATCATGGAGACTGAGAAATGTGATTTTTCACCAATTTATTGTAATAAAATGTTGATTGTATTAGAAAATTAGCTCTTCATGGATACTTTCCTTAAGTGGACTTATTATGCTTTTACTTGTTTCTGGTCATATATACACTGCTACAAGTGTGAATGTTCATGTTAAACTTGGTCAAGGTTTTAAATAATAAGTATGAGTAATCCCTCTGAGACTGAAACCGAAGCATCTAACTGCTCAGAATGCTCCATGTCAGATAGATCATCAGTCCATAGGTACAGTAAAAGATAAATAAGGACTATTTTGAACTATGGGTCTTGCAGAGCTGCTCTAATAAAGTGCTGGAATAAAAATATGGGGCTGGACATTTACAGTCCACTTTAAACAGACCATACAGAGTAAATTTTAATGGATTTTTGTAGCACTTTCATAGTGATCTCTTTTTATTCCTTTTCGTCTTCCTACTCAGGCTCAAAGACTCCTCTGCAGTCTTTCCTGGGGATTGCTGAACAGCACACAGCTCACAATGGGGTAAGTCTCAGCAGCGCCCGTGCATTAACATCTACACACACACACCACCTACACTGCTTTCAGCCTCCTTTAATGAACACTGTTACTTACTGCTCCCTTTCCATATTTCTCTTAGAGCAACGTGTCCCAGTGCGCCAGTCCTCACAACCCCACAGCCATCACAGCTGAGGAATACTTCAACCCGGAGTTCAACTTGAACGGCCGCGACATTGGACGTCCCATCGAGCTTACCAGCAAAGTTCAGAGGTAAGATACACAACGCAAATCCACGCACAGATGTTCATCACCACCCTTATTTCTCTTTTTGTTGTTCTGCCTCCATTCTAGGTTTAAAGCAACGCTGTGGTTGAGCGAGTCTCACCCTCTGTCCCTGGCCGAGCAAGTGACACCCATCATAGACCTCATGGCCATTTCGAATGCCCACTTTGCCAAGCTGCGTGACTTCATCACCCTCCGCCTGCCACCAGGCTTCCCTGTCAAGATAGGTGAGTGTGGTTAAAGATATATGTTGTTAGTGGCACTATTTGAGAAAGTTTGCCAACTTGACATCATCTCACGGTAGTTATTTTGCAATAACAAGAGCAAGCACCTGTATAAATGAAAGAGGAGAGAGCAAAGACTTTAGTTTCTATGTTCACCAGGGTGTAAAAATCACATGTATCAAATCATCGGTCAAAACTGGTTAAATCCAAATGGCAACTGTCTTGTTTAGGGTGTGCAATCCTAGCTTATATGAAGTATATAATTATATTAAATATATCGAAGAGCCCAGAAATGCAATCACCTCTGAGCCTCCAATCAGCTTTTGTGGGTTTGGAAGGAGTTTTGTTTATATTTTTTTTGTTTCAGTCCTTGTTGGCCACCACATCTCATGTCTGACTGAACTCTCCGTCTGCCTTTCAGAGATTCCTCTGTTTCATGTGTTGAATGCCAGAGTGACGTTCAGCAACCTGTGCGGCTGTGACGAGCCGGTCAGTTCTGTGACGGTTCACAAACCAGAGAGCCCCGGAGAAGCTGGTAACTACTGACCTAACATTTAGTGGTACCTGATACCTTTACGTGACTCGACGTGTAATCATTATCATTGTTATTATCATGTACCTTCTCATATCACAGGTCAGGCCACTCCTCCCTTCCACTGTGAGGTGGACCCCTCAGTGTTTGAGCCCCCTCCCGACTACACCACTCTCGGTCCGGGCCGCAGCGAGCCAATGAGGGACGAGGATGACAACCTGCTGCAGTTTGCCATTCAGCAGAGCCTGCTGGACGCCGGCACAGAGAGCGACCAGGTAAGAACAAATCCCCTTCTGGGTCACAGAGCCTTGTTCTTCTTTTCCTTTCAAGACTTCTCTGTTTTTTAAAATTTTCTCTCAGTTTATTAATTTGCCCTTCTCATGTGACGTTTTACAGCACCTTTTAAAAAACAAAGGGTCTTGGGTCATAATACTGTTACAGTGTTTTTATCATCTCAAATTCATTCCACTGTGAATTATTTAAAAGCTCAGCTCAGTCTCTGTGTAGGTTGTCCTTAAATCTAAAGCCAGGTGTAATCCTTGTGTCTGGTTTTCAGGTGACCATCTGGGAGGCCCTCACCAACAGCCGTCCGGTGCCACAGTCTCCCCTGTACGAGGAAGACTCTCAGCTGGAGAGGTGAGCTTATCCTCAGGCTTTACCTGTCTTCTTTTCTTAAACTGGCCATGTCCTTAATAATTACGTCAAACATTCTGAGATGGCACACAACACACCTAAGGACTATTTCCAGATTGTCGTGTTTGACAGAGAGGAGCATAAACCTGGCAGCTGAGTCACTCATCTATGCAACACATGTTAATGACTGGTCCGTGGACTGTTGGCTGGACATTCTGACTTTTGTTTGTTCTGCAAATGAAATGATGAGACTAAACGTCTGCTATCACAGTCAGTCTGTCTAAATCGTATGCAACACAGATCAGCTGCCAGGCCCAGCTTCAGTTCACGGACACTTTTACGCTGCTCACACTAGTTAAAGGTTTTACGCCTGAATGAAAGAGTCAGAAAACCGCCAGAGATATGAGGACATGCAGGTAGATATCTCCATATGTTTTCTCTGGTATTAAACTTTAATACTTACACTTTCTAAGAAAGTGATAACACCTCTGCAACCAAATTTAACAGGCTCTTCTTTCTTGCCAGTGCTCCGCCTCCTCACTATGGAAACAAATGGCACTGATCATATACTTTTCACTCACTTTTTGAAATGTCTGGTTAAAAGGTTATGACCTCACAAACTCTCTTGTAGTTGTTACTGTAAAGAAAAATCGGACAGTTTTAACTTATCTTCCTTGTTGTTATGTAGGGAAATCCCTGGCTTGTGGAGTGACTTAATTACACATTTCTAAATAGAGTTCAGTGATGAGCTTTTTCTTCCCACCTTCTCCTGAGAGCACCAGCTTAAATTTATCCTGTAATGAAACGCAGCTTGAAAAGTCTCCTGTTAAGAGACCTGTCGTTATTTAACGGTATCCTCATTTCTCTCCCGTCTCAGGGCAATCCAGGAGTCTCTGTCCATCTCACTGGCCAGCAGAGAGGGAGAGGAGATGGCCGACCCCAGCCAGCCCTCTTCTGTCTCTCCGTTGGACCCCACCGCCAACTCCCCGCTCTCCTACAGCACCGTGACCGATCCGCGCTTATCCGCACACTACGGCGTGGCGACCAGCTTCGACGAGCAGCTGCGGATTGCCATGGAGCTGTCCTGCAGGGAGCAGGAGGAGATAGACAGGTGGGAGTGGAGACGAGATGGATGAGGAAATGAGTCATTTCTGAAATTGTGGGTTTATATGACCTATAATTGTTAGACAGAAGGAAGAAACCACAACAAACAAACAAAAAACCTCTCACACCTGCTAGAATTTGTAGAGCATACAAAGTATTAGTCATCTTTTTTATTTTTGTTTTAATTTAATGGAGTGTGCACACAGAGAGTGCCGCCCTCTGCTCTTTCATCTCAAACTCATATTTTGGCAGCATGGTGTGACAAACAACAACTGCGACACTTTAGGTGTCAAAAATCTCCCAAAAAACAAATGATGCTGACAAATTATTCCCTGCTTAGGGAAGCAGTTGGATTCAGATGGATTCATCCATTCATCTAACCACCCTTTTTCATAACCACGTATCTAATTCAGGGTTACCCATCTGTCACTGAGCTAGAGGCGGGGGACACTGCAGACAAGTTTCCTTGCTCTCACGTGGCTGGAAACTAGGGCAGGGCGATATGGCCTAAAATTCATATCGCGATATGATTTGACGCATGTGCGGTAACGATATATATCACGATATATTATTTTCTTCTGTATAACATATTTTCCACACTATAAGGCACATTTAAAATCCTTTATATGTCTCAAAAATCAAGAGTGTGCCTTATGTATGAATTCTGGTTGTGCTTACTGACATCGAACCGATTTTGGCGTGCAGAAATCTGTTAAAAAATGTTTTAGTACAACTTTGGTAAACTGCACCGCTTGATGGATTGTCAGAGCATTACGGCTGCTGTAGTGAGGAGCTTCGCAGAGTAATCTGGGTCCAAAACTCCTTCCATTTCAGGTCCCAAAGTCAAACAAACACTGCTTTATCGGGTGTAACAATTACATTTTACATCCATGCATCCATGAAAACAGAATTTATTAAATTTAATGGAGTTAGAAGTTAACAGGAAGTTAGCTCGCTAGTTTCCACCTAAACATTTCACACCATGTTCTGACTGAGAGATTTTTGAAACTAATTCAAACGTACAGCTCTGCTACCACTTCCACCATAAATGAAGACAGAAAACTAAACAGCAGTGGCGTTTGCAGGGTTACTGAAGTTGGACTACCTGGTATATAATGTTATGCTACGTGATTGCTAGCGACACAGCTATGTTAGCATAACATTAGCACAGTGAAGCTGGAGGATGAACGCCAACTTTTTTTCCACTCGATAAAAGTTAACGTGAGGGATTCTGGTGGTCAGGGACAAATGCAATCGCATAGCAGGATGCTATACACGGGCCAAACTTCAGTCAGGAGAACAACTGAGATTATTCATCCACAATACGAGGTTAGTCATTAATATACTGCAACAACATGGGAATAGAGCAGCTGTGAGAGAATTCAACATTAATGAATCAATGTTACAGAAGTGGAGGAAGCGCAGTTTTTCCTTTCCCCATATTTCAAAAGTGCTTCATCTCTTTGCTATGACTGTCGCCCAGCATAATTTGCAGATGATAATGGTTTTAGCCGCTGCGATGCTTTCGACCAAAACAGGCGCAGCTTGATGACATCATCAACATGCGATAGAGCGATATAGTCAAAATCTCTATCGTTGGCCAAATTGAAATCGTTTCTATCGTATATCGTTTATATCGCCCACCCCTACTGGAAACATTAAAAATGTTTTAAGCTTGAAAAATAAAGTATGAAAAAAAGGAGAGGAAGATAATAAGGGATAAAATACTGCTTGTCAACACCCCATTAATGCTACCCAGCGCTATCATAGCCAGATAGCAAAGTAGTTTATCGGATGTTATTATAACTATCTCAGCCTTCAGCTGTAGCGGTCTAATTATTTCTGGTGTTAATGGCAGCTCATAGTTCAGCTGCTGTTGAAGAGGCCCGATTGAACCTGCAAACTATTAGCTGTGCAGGCAGTTTAAAAGTGTCTTTATGAAGCACGAGGGCTTTCATCAAATGTTAAATGCCCGAAGTGAAAGGTTCAGTCCACTGAACGAGCAAAACAGTGGAGGGCTGTGGGGGGTCACTTCTCATTCTGCAGTCTTGTGAACTTCTACGGACACAATTTTATAAAATAAAGGTGAAAATTAAAAAATTCCGACCCAGGTTTGGACTCACGACGACTCAGACTCGTGTGTTGTTTTCAGGCGGTCATCCTCAGTCATCTCTGCTGAGTTAATGCACATTTAGCAGTGAGTTACTCTTCCATCCTCCTTTGTGTCAGATGGTAATGAGCTGCAAATTCGGTGTGAAGTCACGTTGCTTTTGGTGCCTTTCGTTTGGGTGGTAACCTGATTAAATGCATTCACCTGTTCAACCTGTTTTTTATTAGTAAATTTCTTGATTTTCATAATTCATGCGCGCTTCAGCAAGAACTGTGCAGTTTTCTCAGATTGACAACTTTTTTTTTCAGCTATGGTCCTGTGAAAAACGGAGTACACCATGTGATTGAGAAGCTTGTAGAAACACCTTTCAGTATAAATAACTTGACCTAATTATTTTCTACATCAGTCTCTCACGTCACGCTTCTTTACAACATTGCTTCAGTTCATCGAGGTTCGCAGGGTTTCTCTTAATGCACTACCACAGCATTTCAATCAGGTTGAGTCAGCCCTTCTGTTGTGACAGATGGCCTCACATTTGACTCTAGAATGCTTTGGTATACAGAGGAGTTCATAGTCCACTCAATGACTACAAGGTGCCCAGGCCCTGTGACTGCAAAACAAGCCCAGATCATCACCCCTCGTCTGTCCAAAGGACATTGTTCCAAAAGTCTTGTGCTTTGTTCAGATGCAGCTTTGCAAACCCAATCTGTTCTGCCATGTGCTTTTTAGAGAGAGGAGGCTTTCTTCTTTCAGTCCTTCCAAACAAGCCACATTTGTTCAATCTTTTGGTGTGTTGGTGTTGTTCCTGCATCATCAATACTAATGTTGCTCCAGGATCAGCATCGCAAATGGCCAGTCAGCATTAGCCAAGAAGTTAATGCTTTTAAAACACGAGTAACCTAAATTTGGCTAATGGCAAACCTAAGTTGATAATATGTTCTTGTGTACAAACTGATTAAAGAAAAGAGTTAAATGTTTACTGTTTGTTCTGGAGGAAAATTTAATATAAACAAACCCCCCACTCCCACATTGGAAGGCTCACAACAATGTGCTTGATCCCTTTAAAGCCAAATCATATTTGTTAAGTGAGTTTTTGAGATTACATCACAAGTGTGATCTCCCTCCCCTAACCCCACCCCCTGAAAAACCCAAATAAATTGCAGGAGATATTTGTATGGAATAAATTACAAAGAATATTATAAAATATGATACAAATTTAAACTCATATATGCAAATTAATATTTCATGTTTTTTAAATTTCATCAGAAGATTCACCAAATACTCCATTGTTAAAAAATTGGAATTTTCTGACAATTATTTTGTGATTCATGCTTTGAAGGGTTAAGATGATGCCGGAACACCTACACGGGGATATCAAATACACCACTTTACATTTAACACTACTTTAACACACTGTCGGGCGATCGTGGCTTGGCAGTTCGTCTTGTAACCGGAAGGTTGCCAGTTCGAGCCCCGGCTTGGACAGTCTCGGTCGTTGTGTCCTTGGGCAAGACACTTCGCCTACTGGTGATGGTGCGATATGGCAGCCTATAACTGTAGCTTGCCTCCACCAGTGTGTGAATGTGAGAGTGAATGAATAGTGGAATTGTACAGCGCTTTGAGAGCCCCGAAAAGCGCTGTATAAAATGCAATCCATTATTATTATTATTATTATTATTATCAGATTACACTTATAACACGATCCGAACAGCCTTTCAGACGCCTTAAATCTGTGAAGAAAGTCATCTTAAAGTGATGATACTGTCAGTGTTCTGACAGATGAACTTCTTATTTTGCTACAGGAAGCGTAAGGAGGAGGAGGAGGAGCTGGAGAGGATCCTGCAGCTGTCACTCACCGAAAAGTAATGTAACACCGACAAGGGCAGGCGGAGGCAGGTCTACATTAGGGAACAATCATCTTATTTATTCTGTTTTATTTTTTAAATCCTGAGATGTTAACTTATTACAGATATTTTATTTGTATTTCTCACACGAAGGCTGCTACAACAGAGTGTAAAGGACCTGAATATAAGAAATGTGAAACAGGAAGAGACCGTTACTCTTAAAAAACAACAAAAAATAAACACTATAGTCAAGGATCGAGACGAAAAGGGATAGTGTGTTTGGTTTTCTTTTTTATTGAATATTTTTCACAGTCTTGCTGTCTTTATTGAGTAATGAATGATCCTTAAACTTTAAACCTATAACATGATCCACAATAAAGCTAAAAAATAAAATAAAAAAGTGCAATCTCAATGGAATAACCTATTAAAACTATAACATTTCAAAAGTTTATGTTGGCTTACTCCTGTGTGTGGAAAATTAAAAAAAAATAACAATGATCCTGGATTGTGTCTGTGGGTTTTTGTTTGTTTGTTTGTTTTTAATTTATTAATAAAGAATAAGAAGAAACATCAGTTTTCTATATTTACAATTCAATTATACATTGATCTGAAATAAACAACAGTGCTTTAAGCTTTTATGTTTCTTTTCTTCTTTTTTTTTTTACACATTTAAACATGAATAACAGGCAGAAGCTGAGACAAAAATCAAAGCTAATCCGCAAAACCTATTCATGTTACTTTGGCAGTTGATTGTTTTCACCTACGTGAGATTTTTGACATCAGAGTCATCACTTTTGTATTGTGAAAATAGTCATCAATCAATCAGTAAATCAAGAAAGCACTCAGCAGAGTTGGAATCATATTCAACCCCAGTGACAGCGTTTAGGCTCACTCTTACAAAACTTATTAAAAATACAAAAATGGAGTACAGTGATGCAACGTTGGACATGTAAACAATCTTTCATCAAGAACATATTAAAGACGTTCACTGATAATCTTACAACTCTGCAATGTGAAAATCTTATCTAGCATTGTCCAAGCTTTTTAAAAATATTCTCGGGCTCTCAAACATGTTTCATCCTCATGTTCAGACCCTCCTGCTTCTGGTATTATTACTTTAGCTGTGGCGGTGTCACTGATGGCCGCCCTCAGCCCAGTCTAAGCATCCTCAAACATCCAGGGCATGACTTTTCATTCATTAACATCCAAGTTCCCGAGGGGGTTGATTACTTTGGTGAACCCTCAGTGTAAAAGTTCCAATACGGATCCATCCACAGGTACAAAGATTTGAACAAACATTTAATCTTTTACAAAGTTTTTGGGACTGACTACGGGATGAAATGTTCAGCTTTTTTATTGACACCCCTCAGCTGGATTGCAATGACAGATGCAGACATTAGTGGTCACTGAAATAAACACAGAAATTCCTTTGATCATCTAGCACCGTCCGCTCATTTGGTCACAATATTTAAGCAACGGTCCAAACTCTCCCATCTTGGAGAAAAATGTATAAATTTTGTTTCAATAAAGCAGAATTTAGCCATTTTTACCGTGAACATTGTGATCTCTGAGCTGTAGGTAAAGGTTTAACGTTATACTTGTCAGGTTACACCAGTCCCTACTTCACGCTGTCGGTTTCTCGGTCGTCCATTGTGCCGTGTTAGATTGTTGTTTTTCCATTCAGTTTTGTTTCATAGGGGGAGACTTTCTCATCAGTCGAAACATAGATGTTTTCTCTCCGTTGTTTTAGGGCTCTCCTGAGCTCATCATCCAACTGAACTGGTTTAGACAAAAGCATTCGAGTCATTTAGACTTGCTGTTACATTTGCCTTGATTTAACCTTCTGCCCGTTCGCTTGTTTGTTTTGTTTTTAAATCAACATTCACTCTGCTCACCTAGATTCAGGCTGGAGTCACTGGGATCATCAGGAATGACATATTCTCCCTCATCAGGCTTGTTTGGCAGAATCTCCTCTTTGGTCCGTGACCGCAGCATAGGGGGCACTTGTGCCTTTGGTAGTGGTTTAGGTGCACGTGGGGTTGTGTCGAGGCACTTGGGAGCTGGTGACGCCTCTATTGAACACAATCTGTGGTTAGGAGTTGCCCACTTCACTGTAACCATTTTTAAAAGCAGTACTCTCACCGATCAAAGTGTCGTAGGGCTGAGATGGAATGAAAGGACAAAGCCGATACTCAGTTTTTTCAATGAAGTATTTTAGAACATCCTTCAGGGAGCTGACGGTCACCTACAGAGGACGTGTGAAAAAAAGCAAAAGATAGACTCGGTTAATGATGCTCCCCTTTGATTTATCAGAAGTATCTGTCATTCCTCTATTACAGACAGCAGATTTTATGACACTTCTACAGCTTATAAAATAATAATTAAACAACGATAATTACAGGCGGAATGTTTAAGACTGTAAAGCTTCACTGTTCTACTGAGACTTGCAAACTGGCAATAATCTGAACTTTGTGCTCCACAGAAATGTACTACATTGCCAAAACCTGGACTTGAACCTAGGACCCTCAGATCTTCAGTCTTTATTAGCTCTACAGTTTTATTGCTCTGTGCAATAAATCACATAATGATTCTCTGCAGCATTTATTAATCCTGTGTCCTTTCTGTAAGTGCATTTTGCTTTTATATACGACTTTTTGGTCATCATTTGATCAACAACTGATAATGTCTCTGATTGGACCAGGTGGCATTATTTGACTGTTTTGGTCTGATTACAGTGCTCTACCTCATTCTCCATGTGTAGAACATTGCCGAAATAGCTCAGTTGGGAGAGCGTCAGACTGAAGATCTAAAGGTCCCTGGTTCAATCCCGGGTTTTGGCATTGTGCCTCGATTAACTGACTAATCAATCTTTAAAAAAGGTGATCTACAGTATTTTTCTGCAACACCAACCCTCTGCATGTCCTCCTTCTCTACATCCATGAATCTGAACAGAATTGTGTATGTGGGTTGCCCCAGTAAACAATCTGGTTTCATCTGAAGTTAATCCCATTTTAATTGTTTTTCCTGTGAGTTTCTAAGCATGGATCATGACTTAAAACTAGCCTGAGGTTTGTTCAAGTGAGGCGAGCACACAGCTCCTTCTGCTGGACGCATTTGTTGCCGAAATAGCTCAGTTGGGAGAGCGTCAGACTGAAGATCTGAAGGTCCCTGGTTCAATCCCGGGTTTCGGCAATGTGGTGCATTTATTTGGAGTCCTAATTAAAGTCAGATAACCTGTTTCTATTTACACTCAGTCAAAACACCAACAGCACAGGTATGGCAGAGCAGTTTACTGACATCAACCAGCTTCTTGTTCCCGAAACAGGGAAACAAATCATCTCTTAGCTGTTGGAAAGTGAGGTCACTGCAAAGTGTTTGGTGATTTTAAGCGACTGAAGAAAGCTTTTTAGGGTAGAAGTAGGATTTTCAGTCTGTAGGCGCGTCTGTGTTTGGCTGAAGTAAGGGGACGTCCTACCCTTTCACTGCCGAAATAGCTCAGTTGGGAGAGCGTCAGACTGAAGGTCCCTGGTTCAAGCCCGGGTTTCGGCAATGTGCTTTGATTAACTGATTAATCAATCTTTAAAAAAGGTGAACTACAGTATTTTTCTGCAACACCAACCCTCTGCATGTCCTCCTTCTCTACATCCATGAATCTGAACAGAATTGTGTATGTGGGTTGCCCCAGTAAACAATCTGGTTTCATCTGAAGTTAATCCCGTTTTAATTGTTTTTCCTGTGAGTTTCTAGGCATGCATCATGACTTAAAACTAGCCTGAGGTTTGTTCAAGTGAGGCGAACACACAGCTCCTTCTGGTGAACACATTTGTTGCCGAAATAGCTCAGTTGGGAGAGCGTCAGACTGAAGATCTGAAGGTCCCTGGTTCAATCCCGGGTTTCGGCAATGTGGTGCATTTATTTGGAGTCCTAATTAAAGTCAGATAACCTGTTTCTATTTACATTCAGTCCAAACACCAACAGCACAGGTATGGCAGAGCAGTTTACTGACATCAACCAGCTTCTTGTTCCCGAAACAGGGAAACAAATCATCTCTTAGCTGTTGGAAAGTGAGGTCACTGCAAAGTGTTTGGTGATTTTAAGCGACTGAAGTAAGCTTTTTAGGGTAGAAGTAGGATTTTCAGTCTGTAGGCGGGTCTGAGTTTGGCTGAAGTCAGGGGACGTCCTGTCCTTTCACTGCCGAAATAGCTCAGCTGGGAGAGCGTCAGACTGAAGATCTGAAGGTCCCTGGTTCAATCCCGGGTTTCGGCATTGTGCTTTGATTAACTGATTAATCAATCTTTAAAAAAGGTGAGCTACAGTATTTTTCTGCAACACCAACCCTCTGCATGTCCTCCTTCTCTACATCCATGAATCTGAACAGAATTGTGTATGTGGTTTGCCCCAGTAAAAAATCTGGTTTCATCTGAAGTTAATCCCATTTTAATTGTTTTTCCTGTGAGTTTCTAAGCATGGATCATGACTTAAAACTAGCCTGAGGTATGTTCAAGTGAGGCGAACACACAGCTCCTTCTGTTGAACACGTTTGTTGCCGAAATAGCTCAGCTGGGAGAGCGTCAGACTGAAGAGCTGAAGGTCCCTGGTTCAATCCCGGGTTTCGGCATTGTGCTTTGATTATGTGTTAATGCCAGCAGCTAAAAAACTTACTAAAGTGTTGATCCAAAACCAGTATTGTTAACGACGCGATTCATCTGTCCACCTCTAATTTCACTCACTACACCCTCATGATTCTTTGAATCACTTGTGCTCCTGTGGCTTTGAAGGAACTTTATGTGTAAATGTGTCCTATAGCTGAAATATATTCTGATTGGTGAGAAGCTGTGAGAGCCTGTAAGGACTTACTGGTGTCTCCAGTTCAATGACAAATCCGGCGTTTATTTGGGTCACTCTGTAATTCTTCATTACAGGCCCGCTGAAACAGAAGAAACGTTGTGATGATTATATTACAGTTAAATTCTTCACATTGTGTTTTTGCTCAATGGGCTTTCACTGAGCAAAGTTCATATTACGTTCCACTTTCTGTCTGTTCCACTCAATACTGTTTTTATCGCCAGTTAGTTCCTGGTGAACACTTCACTCTCTGTGTCCATGTGTCAGACTTACCAGTAATAATAATAATAAGGTGAATAAATTGTTTGTTGGCACCTTTCAAAGCACTCAAACTCACATCACATTACGAAATTAGCAGGAACAATATTAAAATAGTTCTAAAACTCTAAAGTAATATATATTATTGTAAGAGATATAAAACAAGACATTTATAGCTGATGTGCTGATGAAATCTGTCAGTACAGGAGAAAATTTATAATACAAAAAGATTAATGGTTAAAATTCAATAGTTATTTATAAGCAGGGATTCTGCATTCAGTGGTGTATATCAGTGGTTTGAATAGATTAGCAGACCTGGATGACACTTGTCTGAGGGTCAAGGCGTAGTTGTTGGGCATGGTGGACGGGCGAAGGATGATGCTTCCACACTCTGGGGTTTCCTCTAGCATCTTCTCAGCCTCCTTTCGAGTCACATCAAAGAAACACCTACAGGATTTAAAGGAAAAACAATGAGGCACACTTTTATTTATTGTATTTTAACTGTTTTGAAGTACTTTTTAAAGTCTATCTGAGAATTTTCTGAACCTACAAATGATCAGCGTTTACACAAACAGGAGACAGTGCTTACTCAGCAATCTCAGAGCTCAATTTGTCTGCGGATGGCGGGCCTGAGAGGAAACCTGGTCGAGGTGGGAGCGGTGGACGTGACGATGGGGATTTTCTTTTTATTTCCTGAGCGAGAACCTCCTTCAGCTGTAACACCTGCCCAGGCATCAGCTGCAGCTTACTGGGAAGCTCCTTCTGCAAGGAAACACGAGCTCGACCTCAGTACTGTTAAGAGATATATTCTAAAACACTTCTTCAGCAGAGAATCAGAGAGGAGAAACACACAGAATTTCTTTCTAGCAAGGGCAGCCTAGAGTGAGACTCAGAGACTCGCTTCGAGGACTTGCCCTGGTCCTTTATTTATACACTTCAGTGGGTGCTTGTGTGGTGTGTGTGTGGTGTGTGTGTGTGAGGGGGGGTCAGAGTGTGACCCCATAAAGACTTCCCTAAAACTGCTGGTCTGGAAAGTCCAGCAGTTCATCAAACCAAAACCACTTAGACTGGAAACAGATATAACTACGTTAATCCTACCGTAAAACAATAAAACAAGGTACGAACTTTCTCATGCTCCTAGGATGTGGGGGTGAAAGCCAGAACACCCTGGAATGTTACAGACTTCCTAGGATGAGACATCCTTTCAATAAACACAAATGGTTACATGCAGTATTCTACCATATACAAACTTATATCATTAAAAGATTATACTGACTACTAAGTACAATTTTCCATTGACAAGTACCATTCAGATCATCTGTAACATGTTCAAAAATATATCCTGATATATTTTAAAAATATATATAAACGTTTATTCACTGGCCACTTTATCTGGCACCTTGCTCATTTACACCAATATCTAATCAGCCAATCAAATGGAAGCAACTCAGCACATTTTAGGCATGTGGACACAGTCAAGATAACCTGCTGAGGTTCAAACTGAGAAGGAAAAAAGAGGATTTAAGTGACTCTGACTTTGCTGTTGGTGCTGAATGGGCACGTCTGATTATTTCAGAAACTGCTGATCTTTTGGGATTTTCCCATATAGCTGACGGCTCATTACAACTAAGGCAGAAGAGCATCTTTGAATGCACAACACATCCAATCACAAAAGACAACACCAGGCGTTCAGCTACAAACAAGAAACTGAGGGTCATCATCACTGAACAGAAAAATGTTGCCTGGGTCTCGATTTCTGCTGTGCAGTAATGATGCGAAGGACTTCAGACTTTATTTGTATCAAGTGAACATTATTTAAATACCACTGTGTGTGTAATATCCTGTATAAATGGAAATAATTGTGCTGAATCAATTAGATCGGTGTGTGTTTGCTCACCTTGACCACAGTCAGGATGAAACCCCTCCACACCTCTCCCATGTCTGCACTGTCCATCTACACACACACACACACACACACACACACACACACACACACACACACACACACACACACACACACACACACACACATAGTTGATAAAAAGCTGGAGCGATGTATAGCATTGATCCATCCAGTGATTAATTATAAGATTAGATATTAGATGTAATTGGATCATTTGAAGTGAGTTTTATCTCAACAGACCTTAAGTTGCACCTTCTCTGTGCTGAGGTTGAGAGTGAACACAGTGGGTTCCTTCTTCTGATATGGAGAGTCTGACTCCATCGACTTCAGCTGGTCCAGGTCCAACTTCTCTGTATACTGAGAAAAAAAAATCAGGTCAGTGCTCCCAGCACTTCCTTATTGCCCCTCAACGCTGCTTCCTAATTCTTGGAATTAAACACTCCACATATTTTCAAAAGATAATTCAGGTCAGTCAAGCGCACAATGTGAACAAACATAGGTGTTTGCTTACCGTATCCTGTGTGTCATCCTTGTACAGAAACAGCGAACACCCACGGAGCTCTCCATAGTATTTCTTGAAATCCTGAAAGTCATTTGATGAACATATCAGGCATCACACTTAAACTACTTACACTTGACCTGTTTCAATTTTTCAGCTACGCAGCCATGTGGAAAACTATGCACACTTCCTGATTCGGTATCTAGTTGCTATCTGGACTTTGACTGAGCTACTGCAGCACCTTGATTCTTTTCTCTTTTCAGTCATTCTTTAGTAGATTTGGTGCTCTCCATTGTATAGTTGCATGACCCACTTTTGCCACGTTTTAGCTGTCAGACAGATGGCCTCACATTTGTTTATTCAGTATACAGAGAGATTCACAGTCAACTCAACTGTACCGCCATGTTTGCAATCGGTATGAGGTGTTTGTGCTGATATGTTGTGTTTGTTTTTTCCAAACGTGTTGCTGTACATTATCTCCAAACATTTCTACTTTGGTCTCATCTGTCCAAAGGACGATGTCTCAGAAGTCTTGTGGTTTGTTCAGATGCAACCTTGCAGATCAAAGCTGTGCTGCCATGTTTGCTTTAGTGAGAACAGAGGCTTTCTGCTGGCAACCCTTCCAAAAATGCACTACTTGTTCAGTCTTTTTCTAACTGTTCTGGTGTAAACATTAACATTTAACACGCTAACTGAGGCCTGTAGAGTCTGAAATGTAGCTCTTGGTTGTTGTTGAAGTTTTTCTGATCTTGATGAGACATCGACCCTGGGTAGATTGTCTTAAAACACACCTGAATGGTCCAGACTAGCAAACTGCTAAAACTCTTGCTGATGATCAGTTCATCAAGTACATTTGATTAACAGCCCATGGCTGCCTCTTACCCTCTTAACTCCTGTGGAAACAATAAGGATGTAGCTTTTTCAAAAATGCTCTTTGTCACATGATTGTATTTACACTTATCTAAAGGCTGTAAGATAATTTACAGATGAGGTATTTTCATACAGACCTCTATGTCTTGTATATTTATTGTTGGATAAAATATGATGCACTGTCAGAGCCGAGCTACTCACCCACCGGTGATAAAAGGTGGTTAAATTTAGTTCCCTCTCCACAATAAGGCAGTAACAGTTTACGTCAGATTGAAACAACTACAGTCAGCCCAGATTACATTTGAATAATAATGTCAAAAATTGCTTCTCTACATTTTTCATGCCATTAAAATGTTTTACAGTTATAAAACCTTTTCAATAACCAATAAAACAAACTCATAAAAATGTGTCCTACATAGTTTATGTGTACCACAGCACTGTGTGTCTGCTGAAAGTCATGACTGCATAAAGAGTACAGAAATAAAACATTTTTATGTTTTTTGATGTTGAGTAACACAAAATTGGCTTTGTCTCCACTTTTTAAAGTAGTCCAAGAGTAATCAAATCAAATTTATGTAATCAAAAATTAATAATCAAATATGTAGCTTGTACTCAGTAACCAACATTACAGTGCAGTAAGACCCAGCTCTCTGAACTACAGCATTAAAATACTGTCAGTCAGTATAAGTGATTTAGTAACAGGCAGACAAAGCTAATTCTCCATTATGAGTCCTTATTTTTGATAGACTTTTGCAGCTTTTGTTTGGTTTTACTCTTAATTATTTACATTTCCTCGTGTTTATTCCCCACATTCGTTCTTACCTTGTCTTTACTGTGTTTCTTCAGCAGGTGTCCGGAGTAGTAGAGAGGCAGGGCTGTGATCGTCTCCCTCCTCTTGTGGACAACTCTGGGGGGCATTGACATTGTCCAGTAGTCTCTCAAGTCAACGTCTTCTTCTGCCCTGGTTTGGCTCAGCTTTGGCTCAGCTTATGTCTTACAGTGCAGTCACTAGTCAAGGGCGAACTACTGAGTCCTGGAAAAGCTTTGTTCTGATTTTGTTTCCTTATGAGGCTCTGATAACGGGTATGAATTGAGACTAGGCGTCCAGAATAAGAGAGTTTTGATCACGAGGCCATAAATGTACAAAGATAAGCCTTTCTTTCCCCCACCTTCAGCCTCAGCACTGTCCTCTCCCTCAGAATGAGGAAATGTTAGTAAATATATAAAGAAGGAAGTAGCTGGTGCTATAAGAACTCTCATACTAACTTGTGCTTTTGTACTTTGGACCTGAGCATATCCCTAAAAAGTTTTACACCACAATAAATTATGCGCGCGCACACACACACACACACACACACACACACGTTCACATCAGATCAAAGATTATTTCAGTTAACTACACTTATTTCTTGGAGATTTATATTAACTTTAAACATAATAAATTCTTACCTAGAATTTAATTCAGGTGTAAAGGGGACTGCAAACAGATTCTGGGGAATTCACACATACACACACACACAAGCTCTTAATATTGCAAGTCAGCGTAATATTTCGATTGAACACACGATTAAAGAAGATAAGCAACACTTGTTTAAAAACATTCAGCAGGATTTGTCGTGTGAGAGCTGGCACGGCGCCACGTACTAAGACAGATTTATCACAAAGTTGAAAATACACAATACACAGAATGGTTTAAACTTGACTATAAGATGGTGTCAATATATTTTAAGGTGTAAAGGACGAGGGCAAAATTAGACTGAAAACTTAAAAAAAAAAAAGTAAATTGCTGAAACCTGCATCACTACTGAAAATTCAGTGATGCTAGCTAGATAAATAAATAGTTCGATATTGTGTAGCAGATAACAGAAATAACAGAGTGTTAGCTATACATTTATATAGATTATTAGTTATAGCTGGAGTGACATCATCGTATTATCCTCAGCAGTAGTAAGGTAGCAGTTACCACTAAACAGCCTGTATTAATGAGTTCAGTAGAAGTGTGTCTACGGTACTTGTTACAGTTTATGAACAGTTACATAAAGGTTACACGTAACATTCTCAGGTGCAGCTAATAACACCAGCAGAAGGCTCTTACTTCAGATTGTCTGGGATTTTGGGAGGTAACAAAAGCATCCTTGTTTTCCAAGTGCATTCAATCTGTGGTGAACATGGTTAATGTTTAACGGATGCCAAGCAGCATATTAACCTTTTACCCTGACATTTACCAGTATGATAGCAGGCAGTGACATTGGCGGCTATTAAAACCTTTGAGCAGTTATTCAGCTAAAATGAGGAATTACTTGCACGTGTCTATCTGCATGACACTTCCTGCATTTTTGCTTTAGAGTTGTTAGCCACACTGCCAGGAATGTTTAAATAGGGCTTTTTGATAAATTTGGTAATTGCAAAGAAAAAAAGGTATTTAAAAACTGGCCAATATATGACCTGAGCCAAGATGAGCAGGTAAAACTGACAAATTCATTAACAAAGCTCAACCAATAAAAGTCAAGGATGTTAGATAGAATTATTAGCTTTTCAGCTATTATGTTTATAAGCCTTCTTAAGGTTTGTTCTTCCTTTTTCCTGATCCAAACGGGTTAAAGAACCCGTACAGACTGTAAAACCTCTTGAGACACATCTGGAATTAGTGACACTGGATTACAGTCACTATAGTAACTGGCTTGATTAAGACACTGGCTGCTATTGTATCATAACAAAGTGATCAGAACCCTAAAATAAGAGTCTTCTTTGAGTCGTCTGCCTTTGCATTTGTTCCACTGTCTCATAATCCCATCAAATGTTAATGCTCTTCTGAGTGATTTGCCTTAATGAGTTTTAGCTTGAAGTGTTTCTGGAGCTGTGCTGTTATGATAAGAAGTGGGTGTGGATGCATTACTAGCTCCGTTAATGCATCCTTGGTACAGAGTCACTTTACAAGACAAACTACTCACAGAAGTGCTGCCCTCTACTGATGCAAGCTCATTTTCAGTCCTTCCATTTTGAGAAGAATTTTCAATCATTCAAGTATAAAAAAGACACCAAACTCAAGGGATGAAAAAGTCTTGTGTCTACACAAGGACTTAGAAAAGAACCAATTTTACCTATTTTTATTAGCAGTTTGTCACAAAAAATACATGATTTGTTCTCTCTCGCTGTTCATTGAAACCTCATCAGAAATGGTCTCAGTGGAAGAGCGGCAGTCAAGAAGCTAGAAGGGAAACAGGGAAAAAAGGTTGAGCTATGCCAAATAGGGGATTTTATCACAACTGATGGAATTATGAATGCAGAAAAGTGGCACAAAATTTAAATCCAACATGCAATACCATCTCAAAAGCAGCTGATTGGTAGCTGCTTCTTTTTTCAGTGTTGCAATGATCCCAAACATACTGTCAGTGCAGTAGAATTATACTTGGATAAAAAAACACACACACACTAGAACATGATCAGTCATGGATTGGCCTCCCCAGAGCCCGGACTTTAACATTAGTGAAGCAGAATGAGATGATCTCAACAGAGAACTGAACAAAAGACACCCATTTTCCATTTTCCTAGCAAAATACGAATAAACGAATAGTGACTGAAGACTTTTGAACAGTACTGTATTTAACCCTTTCTAACTTCAAATGGAACATGGTGTCCCTCATCCACCTGACAAGGGGTGGTGGAGGTAATCTTTCCAGTTTTAAAGAACACGATGATGGGCTAGCAGGCAATCAAAAGAAAGAGTACTATGATGTTTTCAGACCCGGTTTCACACTAAATATGGCAATCATAGGACTGGGCTCAGCTGGTGTGTTAAAAGCCTCCCTGAGTGATTTAAATATGGAACACCAGAATGCACTGAGGTCAGGGTCTGACTAAAACATCTGGATTAAAGTACCGGGAGGTGATTTACATGCGCTACATATCGGGTCCAAATGAGGGTATATTTTTGCTAATTCAGCTTAACGCTGTGACACTGGTGGACAACTTAAATTGCAAAAGCGTGTGACTAGTACAGGGAGAAGAAGAGCTGCATTCCAAGATACATCTGAAAATCTGGTATCCAACTCAGTTATAAGCATGTGTAACGATTGAGGGCATATTTCACCTACAATTCCAATAAATTTGGGAATTTATTCCATGTTCCTGTCATTTTTTACTTTGTACTGTATTTCTGTCTAATCTGTATCTATAGCACTCATTATATGCCCATCCAGGGCATATAAAATCTGAGGAAGAGGACCACTTTTTTGCTTATTGACCTTCATTTAGGATTATTTTGGGGGGGGATTTGCCTTTATTTGATATTTGACATGCAGCAAAAAACACAAATCGGGCAGCTGCTCCACCAGTAAGCTAAACCAGCCCTTGTTTATTGACCATCTTAAGGTTTATTCAATTTTTCTGTCATGAACATTTATTTTACGCCCAGCTGATAGCTGCCCGTCCCATCGCTTGTTCTGCCAGAGGTTTCCTCCTGGTAAAAGGGAGTTTTTCCTTCCCACTGTCACCAAGTACTTGATTGTTGGGGTTTTTCTGTATTATTGTGGGGTCCTTATCTTACAGTATAAAGCACCTTGAGGTGATTGTTGTTGTATAAACAGAATTGTGGTTTCTAAGTTTAAAGGTGAAGCTGATGTGATAGCTTTGGTTTATTGTGGTCACATGCTGAATTATTTGCACACAGATGTTGCCATGGTGCTTCATAAATTTTTTGTGGTGCATGAGGGATTTGTGCACTTGTCTCGATATACTTAGTAAAACCAAAACAAAAACACATTCGTCATCCTGCTAATATTCTCTACATACTTCATGCAGATCGATGTCTACTGCTGAGCAGATTTCTTTCTCAGCGGTGTTTCTTTTTTTTTGACCTCACTGCTCCTTCTAGCAGCTCCCATCTTCTACTTTAATCCCTCATCCTGGAGGGGAGGCCAGGGAGATGCACACAAAGGAGAGAAAGCAGTCTCTGCTCTCCATCACGAGGCCCCTAATGATGCTAACCCTATACCACTGACAGAGGAGAAAGTGGCCACAGGGGCGACAGGGATGGGGGATAATATGTTGGACTGATGAAGGCTGTTCTTTGCTTCAAATAATGTGAATAAAACATGAAAGGTGAGGCTTGTTATCTTGGTTTTATTTCCACATGTTTTCGATTATGATCCAGATTTCTATCTCAGTGATAGTAATAAATATAATTACAGTTAAACGAGTTCTGCAGTCATCCTGTTTGTGGCACTAAAGCGGTGATATTTTTTCTTCTCAGGGCTCCTTATTCAGCTGCACTGACACGAAGGTCCTAAACAAGAGGACGTATGAGACAGAGAAAGACACATCAAAGCTGACCTCATATGAGAGATAAGTGATCATAATTCAGTAAATACTGACCCATCACGTCTGGATTACGATTAGCTGGCAGGCTTGTATAAGAGGTCAAGCTGGACAGAGAGATCATGCAGGGGTCCGGCTGTCCACAGGTGTCATAACATGAACACGGCTGGTCTTGGTACACACTGCAAGAGATGTCCCCTGCTGGAAAACAAAACAGTTCCAGCTCAGGTTCTCTTTTATTTCCCTTCCTGTCTCCATTTCTATCTTCACTTGTTCTAATTAGACGAATGATGAAACACATGCATGCCTGCGTTTCCAGGGGTAACTATGCATATTTGTCCATGCAATCTCCTCTTCTAATGCTCGCAGTGATGGAGATGTGAGGGTGTATGGGCCTGTAATGAGAGGCCAAGGTGAGGAGGAGGCAGCGAGGAGCAGAGAACCTGCTGGCTTTGAGGACAGAAGCCTGGGGAGCTGAGGTGGACCTCCTGCCGCGGAGGTTGTTTTAGTCAGACTAATATTAACATAAGACCGCTGGCTTTTCACATCAGTCTGCCATGTGGTCACAAGCTGCGGAGAAGAATAGGCTCTAAACCCTGAGCCTGCTCTGTAAATACATCCATGTGTGTGAGCTCTTACAGTAGAAAAAGAAATGTCCAGTGAAGTTTGTCTATGTTAAGGATGCAATTTCAAACAATGTGTCTTGCAGAAATTATGTTTTCTTGGTATGACTTCAAAATATATTTTTTAAAAATGTGTATCAAGAAAAAAAATTGTTGGAAAGGTATTAAAAATAGGACTTTCAAAGACATCTGAACAATGTGCAGATTTGCTTAAAAAGAGAAACTTTACATTCTTCACCAGTTATCCAGCTAGTGTCTGCAAGCACCAGCTCCTGAGCAGATATGAACGTTTCTAGATTTGTGACACCAACATGACTACAATCAGATGAGAAGATTGTATGACTCAATATGAAATACAATAATATCAGTTTAAGAGTTTCTCCTCTCTTCTAATCTCTGTCACCAAATGTGTTTCCCAGGGCTCAATAGCACTTAGAAAAAAATCTATGCAAGCATAGCCTAAACTTTCTCTCAGCTCCACATCACCACAAACTGTCTGCCAGACATCCTCCTCAATCCCTCACTAACTGCTTCTGTGACCTCAGGATCTGATTATCTTCCAGTTTTCTCAAAATTAACAAAAACAAAACTCATGGTTTTTTATTAAAATGCACTTGTATGAAGAGTTGGAGCTCTATCTCTTGCAATTCATGGTTGTTTACTATCTGCCCATCCATGATGGTTGACAAACTACGGTGTATCCTGGACTTGACCTTATATTCTATTATCTTCTATTTAAACTAAACCTTCCTGGGTCCAGATATTCAGCATTACAACCAACAACCTTTTTCAGTGTTGGGGTTTATTTCAACCTCTGCAGCATCTCTCGTTTCTGTCATTAATTCTCCTTTCTTTCTGTTGCTTTTTTCACCTTTTGTCTGAACGATTGTAACAGAATCTTTTCTGTAGCATTAAGATTCATATCCCTGGAGCATCCCCTGCTCAAGTTCCTTTGAGATTTTGTGTCTCACAACCTCTATGAGCAACTGAATCACTACACCATCTCCCAAAATCTTTGCTCCATTGACACTGAGCAGCCACCCATTTCCCGTTCTCTGGACTCACATGTGATGCCGCAGGAATTGCTCTTTAATAATGTCTGACAAAAATGGAGAGCTGCTAACAGCAGATAAAGCAATCGAGTGTAGACATTGGTAGTAGAAGTGAAAATATAGAAATTAATAGAATACTTGTGAGCCTACACTTTCAACATGAACAATTGCAGATCACGCTCGCAGATTACATTACCTTCTGGTATCTTGCAGCTATATTTTGAGATTCCCAGAATCCCACTGATGGAAAAGCTGGTTGGGGAGGAACAGGCTGTTCCCATGGCAACTGATGATGCT
Organism: Neolamprologus brichardi; assembly: GCF_056152115.1. Lineage (NCBI taxonomy): Eukaryota > Metazoa > Chordata > Actinopteri > Cichliformes > Cichlidae > Neolamprologus > Neolamprologus brichardi. The sequence continues at coordinate 28,316,093 of NC_142105.1, forward strand.
GAGGACACTGCAGAGGCAGAGGTTTAGTGTCATTAAACATTTGTGAGAGCACGAGAGGGTAAAAGAAACAGTCTTACCAGCTTCACAAGATTCGGACTGAACTTTCTTCCTGATGATTCTGTGAGGACAGAAATAACTCACTCAACGTTTTTCTTCAATTTTAAAATCTGTGTAGTCAGACACACGTGAGTTCACACACTGTACCTGTTGATGGAGCTGATGCTGGGCACACTGTTCTGGTCACACACTTGCTCCAGCAGCAGCCTGTCTCGGATCTCCCAGGCGAACATGGTGGGGTTGTGGTGTTTCAGTTGGAGGATCTTTTGCACAACTCGGGGAGTGGCCACTTTGGGCTTAGAGCCCCCGATCAGTCCGGGTCTGATGCTTCCTGTCTCATTGTACCTGAACAAACAATGTCAATATCTATCAGTTGGGCTAACATTTTACCTGAAAGCAATGCTGTATAACAACCACATCAAAAAGTCACCTTTCAAGGATTTTCACCTTTAAGTACATTATCAGCTATTGTAATATTTTTTTTTTACATTTTCCATAAAAACATCAAGCTGTAATGAAGTGAGAAAAACCAAGAAGTTTAACAGTCAAGCTTAAAGCTTAAAAAAACAACAACAAAATATCACAGCATCACAAAGAAATTACACTCACTAGGGTGCTCACACAAAATATTTGCATTAATATAAGTAAGGTATGCAATAGATTAAAAAAAAATAATGACAAGTTTTACAAATAAGCTAAAAAAATTGTTTCAAATATGTGGTTTTCATATTCAATTGATACACTTTGCTTTTGGAAAAGTGGTAAAACAGCCAAGCGGACATCACTAACGCTAAAATGTATTTAAAAATACCTTTATGTGTGAATTAATACACTACTAAATAAAACAAATACTACCACTCATTACCCCTACGACGGAGTATTTGGGCCACATTAAGAAAAAAAAATAGTGTCGAAATTTCTGGGATGAACTCGAAATCATTTTGATAACATTTTGATAATAAAGTTGAAATGTGGAGATAACAGTAGTTTCAAGTCAAACATCTGCCACAGCTGCTAGGCTGTGTAGATGAGTTAGTGAAACAACTTGATCGGCTGTCTTCTTGTGTCTTGTGATACAACATACACCCTCTACGCCCTCTAACCATCGGTATCCGTACACCTTTCCATTACCAGCTGTTTTATTTTACTCTTCAAAGCTTCTCTTTTTGACCAAATGCAGCTTTCAGCTCTTTAGCGCCCTTATGCTCATCACATATCAGCAAACTGCGTTCATGAGCTAAAAAAGGACACAATTTCCTTGTTAATAAAACTAATTATGAAGTACGATTTCACTACATAAAGCATTATGTAAAAGGCGTCAATCTTTATATTTCAATCTGACAGTGATTAACAATCACGTGGCCCTGATGCTCCTTCGTACATTACAGACTCCGTTTACCTGGCCAGTATTTTGCTGACGCAGCCGTGACTGACGCGCAGGCGGCGGGAGATCTCACAGGGACGCACGCCCTGCTGCGCGAGCTCCACGATGTGCTGTCTCACCACGTGAGGTAACGGGCGGCCGTTAATGAAGACACCGCCAAGCTGATTGACTCCACCGTGCCCTGAGCACCGGAGCGGATGAAGAAACATCAGTTAAATTGTGCTATACTTTAGACCACCCATTCATGCGCTCAGTGCACCGACTGCCGCGTACTACTTAAAGTTAAAGAGGTAACACTATAACTTAGTCTGGGCTACGGTGCTGGTAAAGTCCCTCATTAGGAAACATCATTAGGCTACTTACTGTGCGTAACGATGAGCGGAGCCTGTCCAAAATGCACTTCCATCACAGACTTTTGTCTAAGTGTGGAAAATGCTTGGAGATCTGTTGGACTTCTGCTTCTGGGTGCGGTTATTGTGGAGGTTGAAACATTTTAAACCAACCTGGAAACTGAAAAACTAAAGTTGTGCGCGGTGCGAGGTGGCGGGTCAGAGGCTCCTCTCAGATACTTTCAGCACCTGCGCGCTGGAAAGCTGCTGGAGCGCTTTGAACGCACACGCACGTGCAGCAGCTCGTGTGAGCAGGGCTGTACCAGGACTTTAGGAATACAGAAGTGGTGAATCAGAGTCCCCAAGGCGGAGCCCCTTAAGTCCCCACAGTCCATGTGCTTTTAAAGTTATTTATCATAGAAATATCGTGAAATATTTAATATTTCCAAAAACAAAACCTACACCTGGCTTCTTTCACGTACAGACACCATTTGCTGCATATGAAAGATGTGCTAATCCACACAATGCACAGCCTGAGCAGCAGATGATTTGTTCTTATGATAAATCAGTTTTAACGTTTAAAGCAAGAGCAATAAGCAGGCTGTGTAGCTGACATCTGTCTATTACTGTCTATTTATATTATAGTAAATCATCAGGTGCATACAACTTATTTTCGGTGTGCACATCAAATCATTTTTATGTGTAAGAACATCACAAATTTTGTATTTTTATAATAGATTATCGTGTGCACTCCAACTACTTCCATCAGAATTAAGATGGTAAGAAGCAGCCAGATGCAAACTGATCATCAGCAAGTGTGAGAAACCTCTATAAAAGCAGAAGTTCTGGTTTGCTGATTTAATGTCTTTTGGACAGATAAGACCACAATGGAGATGTTTGGCTATAATGTACAGAGCCACATTTGGTGAAAACCAAACACAGCAGCACAAACACCTCATACCAACTGTCAATCACAGTGGAGGAGGGGTTATGAATTTTGTTTTTTTTTTTGCAGCCACAGGACCTGGGCACTTTCTGAAGAAAAGCATCAAGGCAAGGCTGTGGGAAGCAGGGGAGCTGCAGCTGGTTTACTTTTTCAGCGCAACATTTAGGTTAAATTGTGATTGTTTATTGTTCTCTGCTATGTGCAGTGATGTAAGATAATTGCAAGACTGACAAAATTTGTAGAGCATGACAGGATGACAGAGACCCCCTCCTCTGAATTAAGGTGTTGCAATGGCACAGTTAAAGTCCAGACATACACCTGATTGAAATCCTGTGGTGGGACCTTAAGAGCTGTGCATAGCTGAAAACGTGCAACCCTCAAATGAACTGAAGGAATATTGTAAATACTGCAAAAGGTGAGTCAAATTTCCTCCACAACCATGTGAGAGATTTCTGAATCATGTGGCGTTCTTAGTTTTTCACACAATTCTTGGTTTAGTTTTTTTTAAAATAAAAAATAAATAATGACAGTGTAATAAGTCACGTGTTACTCATCTCATTGTATTTATATTTTATCTTAAGACCTGATAAGCCTTCTGATAAATGGACTGTTCCCCCTCCCCACCCACACAGCCATTCACACAGCCACACTGTAAGATCCACAAGCGGACTGTGTTGTCCCTGTCTACACATGCACGCACACACGTACACACATACAATACACTCCTCAGATACTCACACTACCTAATTTAACCATCCCCTTCAGTGAAAGGACTGCTGCTATCCACCCGAACGAATGTCACTTGAGTTTGTCTTAGAACTTTGATTTTATGCTATTTATTATCCACAACTATTGTTGCAATTCATTACTGCCTTTTAACTGCCCTTTTAAAACGTATTCTTTTTAATCTGTTTATTCTGTTTAAACTGTATTGCTTATTGCACTGTAGAGGCTGGTGAGAAACCGTATTTTGTTTCAGGCTGGGTAACATCATACGAAATGACAATAAACTTCTTGAGTCTTTTATTATGTCTTGATATGTAAAGCCTTAAAATTGACAGAGGGTGCACTTCTTTTTTTTAGTTATTTATTTATTACATTGATTGTAATATAACACTAGACCTTTATAGTTAACATCTAATTAGGATTACGCTTGACTGAATGTAGACTGATAGTCCTATTTCAGTTCAAAATGTATTAATGTGATTACATTTCTTAGTTAAATAATCTATTTTTAGTTCACAAAATTAATCCTACTGCTGTAGCAACGCTGCAGACTGAAGTCCATATTATAAAATGGTCTAACTTCAATCGCTAACAATTAAACCCAACAACGGTTATCAGAAAGTAGTTTTTCATACAAACGTGGACCTCTTCCTCTTTTATCACTGACTATACCTGGAAACTCCTAGACAGACTTTGGACGCTGGGTTCTGTTTTGGTTGTCCAACATTTTCCGGAAACGCCGGGTACACCGCTCAACACAAGTAAACAGCATGGGAGAAAAACAAGCTTTTTCTGTGCTGTATTGAAGGAACAATAATTTTACGCCATGAACCTGAAAGCGAAGTATTGGGAGTTAAAGGTGTAGGTAGCCGGATATCATGTTTACTGAAGTTATTTGACTTGGCAATGTTTAGCTGCTACTTTAGCTAACCGCCTCGTGCACTGCGGTGCTACTTAGCTCGCGACAAAATACGTTTTTTTTAATGTTTTACCCGCGCGGTAATTATCCCGGTTTAAACCAAAACGGTTTTAGTTCGGTCGGATAAGAGACGTTAATAAAAACGTGTAAAAGACCCATCAGTTATCGCTGTTTGCTAGCAGTGAAGACAGTCGCCTGTGAGTGGCGCTGTTCAGCTACAGGTTGTGTCAGGTCTGATTATGGAGCACACTGAGGAAAATGAAGCTGATGATGGGCAGGAAAACTTCTTTATTCGGGGGTCCAGCAGTTCAGAAGACGAAGGAGGAAGTATGAGACATTCGATGAGCTACAAAGAAGCTGCACGGCAGAGCAGAGAAAGCTCCCCTCCGCTCCTCCTGGTCTTTCCATTCTCCTCTGGAGGAAAAAGGGCTCTGCTGGACGCTGAGCTAGAATTGTCTTCTAGTGATGACCTACAGGACGATAAAGATGAAGATCAGCCCATAGAGGACTGGATGATCCTGGAAGGGGAGGAACAGGTGGAGGACTCAAGCATCCAGCTCAATCTGAGCTACAGGAACAGCTCCGGGGAGGAATTAGATGATGAAGGTGAAACTTGACTTGGTCAGCTTTTGGGTTAAGAATATGGTTTCCTGCCATTTTATTTCCATAGTCCTAATGCAAGCGCTTGAGGTTTAAATATGAAAGCAAAAAGTCAGAAGTAAGTGCAATACAGGAGTGATATCCAACCAAAATCTGCAATAACAAAACAAATAAAAGTAAATACGATTATTCCACAACCTATTTGTAATGTGCGTTAAAGCTCAGCTAATCCAGATGGATGGATGTTATTCACAATGATTATTTGTAGATTACATACTACTGTATGGCTTCACCTTTGAAGTTTTGTGTGGTTAATGTATACCATCGATATATATATATATATATATATATATATATATATATATATATATATATATATATATATGGAGCTTCATTTGAAAATTGATGTACATTTAAAAGTTATTCCAAAAGATTACTGAGACCGCGCAGTATTAATTTGCTTGATCAGTTTAATTTGATTCTAATACATACCACAGACCAAAACAATCCCACTATACTACGCGTGCAATAAGTAAATGAATAGAAGCATTAAAATTAATCATACTTATTCTCATAGTGGACCTTTTGGAAGTGTTACCTGACAGAAACAATGCTAGCACAAGCAAAAAACCAAACAAACAAAATAAAGCAAACTACAAGAAATATAAAAATATTATTGCGTTAACTAAAAACATCCAGTAAAAATTATGTACTAACTTTTTGTTCTAAAATGCTCCTTGTTTAGTTTAACAAAGCAATTTTGGATTTCGAGATTTGCTTAGATTAATTTTTTTTTGTGTTGAAAGGTAATTTGTTTCAGAAATTTCTGGCAAAATATCTGAAGGTTTTTTGTGCCTGTGTTTTAACAATTGGAGAAATGTACACCAAATCACATCCAAGGGTACTGTAACTGGAAAAAAAACAAATTCTAGTGAATATAATACATGAGGGTCAAAGAAAAGTAATCCACCCCAGGGAAACATTTAGCCATTTTGATCTGCAAAAGTCATCAAACACCTAAATTTGGTGCCATGAATAGGCCTTTGAACCATGCACAATTAATTACATGCGTAATCAATACTTAAATTAAAAATATGGGGTGATAACAAAAATGGGAGCCCAAGAAATCACGAACTGTCACCACATGCTTGTGCTCACTGGTATGGGGATTGGTTCACAAAAAAACTGGATGTGGGCGATCAAAAGAAAGACTTTAATACATCTACTTTAATAATTATTTAATTAGAGAGAAAACAGCTTTGAAATGCAGCTAGTGCAAACAACAAACAGATGCTACGTACTTATTGCTTACTTATTATGCTACTGTTGATGTTTCCATGAGCTGTAATGTTTTCTATAATGGGCTGTGGTGATACAGTTTAGTTATTTTTTTGTGGATGTACCAGCTTCCAGCATAGAGATAAAAATGAAGAAAAATAAAGATGACTAAAAATGCATCTCTGTAAATGCATTTCCACCAAAAAGAGTATATGGACCCAGTAAATGCACAGTTATTTTTGTAAATGTGTGGGAGTGCAATTTATTTAAAAAGTGTATACAGAGACAGTTTGCTTAGCTTGGTACTTTGGATGAAGATTATCATATTCACACCAGGGAGCTGCACAGAACAACCACTTTGATTTGACCCACCAGCTCGGGGCTCCACTGGAGCAGTAAAGTTTTAGGTTTTCTTTACACATAAGTGATAGTTAGTCCAGAAAGGTCAGGTGCCCTTCATTATTTTTTAGAGCTCCTGCTTTATCGAGACTAAATGCTTAGAAAAGATTACCAAGCTTTGAAAAACCCTCTTTTTCTTTTTTTTTAGGTGCTTATGTTTCTGTTCAGTAACTAGGCTGAGATCAGCTTAAATTTGGATATTTTATTGCACACAATATTTAATTGTATTTATTAATGTTCCCCCTGGTCTTTCTCTCCAACACAGATTTGAAGGGCAACTTGCTGAAATCAGTAAAAGAAAGCTGGGTTGTATCTGTGAAAGACAAGGTAACTTTTGAGGTGACTTTTGATTTTTATCAGCTTTCATGAATACTAAAGGACGACTCAATGCAGCTCATCTGCAGTGAGTGTAGCCTGTCAGTCCACAGTTTACCTCAGCTGTCAATATGCCGGGTGTCCACTTTAATTTAATCTGGGGGCGTCTGTAAAACGTTGTGAAATGAGTCCAATATGAGTCAACGAGTCAGTGAAGCTCACGTCTGCCCAATGACAGCAACACTGAGGTGAGCTTTTGAAGATGCTGAACTTTTTTCTATGTAAGTGCTGCTGTTAGCTTCTATTAGCTGCTATTAGCCTTTGTTAACCTCTGTTAGCTGCAATTAGCCATGTTAGTGAATCATTCTTTGACATTGATCTAAAATTGTTGGACTGGAGCAATTGCGACAACATTGGGAATAAATAAGCATTTTATGCATGTTTTTGTGTGTCAGAGCGCCGATTTCAAGTCAGGAAAGGAGGTTTGAGGTGAGGAGGAAGAGGATCAGGTGGAACAGAGGGAGAGCAGTGATGGAAAAGAAAGACATAATGAAAAAGAGATTTAAGGGTTTTGGAAGGCATTGGTGTGTTTGAAGATGTAATTACACTCTAATCAATGTATATTCATGAGTACAGCATTCTTTTTTCTGTCAAATAACTTCAACAAATTGCTTCTGTACCTTTGATTTTGCAGTGTGGAGACAAAATTATGGTTTAACCTAATTTTAAAAATCTCTGTTGTCTTGGATTATTCCTGGATCATCTTATCTAGAGTGGCACGGATCAGTCTATGACCAGCCGTTATTTCTCGCCTGGTTGTTCCCTGTTCTGTCGTGCATGCAACAGGACAGGACACCTTGCCAAAAGCTGCTCCTTCCGCAAGGTAAATGAACTCACTCATCAGTGCTGTTTCCATGGACACCTGCAGAGGTTCCTCAACAGGACCATTTTAAAAATCTTTTTTGTTGTTGTTTTTTTGTCTTTGTGTTGGCAGAAATATCCTATATGTGTCCTTTGTGGGATCCAAGGTCACATCCAAAGGAAATGTCCAAGTCGCCCCTGTGGTAGATGTGGACTACCTTCACACGGGCTCAAGCCATGTGATCTGCCTCCAGTATGGAACCAGCACTGCCTGCGCTGCGGGATGACAGGGCACCTTTCTGATGTGAGTTCGCAGGTCTGGCCCCTTTGAGTGTTGGTGTTGCAGAGTGTGTTATTGTGCTGAAGGAAGCGTTGAAAACATTTGACAGTTGTTTGTTGACAGATTCTGTAACCTCGTGATTGTGTGGGCTCAATATATGAAGTGTTGTTTTATTTCTTGCAAACAGTTCTTTGTCTTCCTCGTTGTTGCTTGAAGAAAACATTTCTTCTCTGTTTTCTGGATTTTCCTCAGGCCTGCCCCGATACGTGGAGACAATACCACTTGACAGTGAGTTTTGACTGCTCTTTATCTGTTTTTTTTTTTTTAAATCTAATCTTCTCTACTCAGCAAAATGAATAATAACAAGCCTTTCTGGCTCAATGTGTAAACCTAATTGGAGTTCTTAATGATTTTTCTCTAAAGTAAGCAATAGAATTGATCTAGCTACTAGGTGGCAGGGGACCGGTTTAATTAGGCAATTTTGAAAGCTGTATTCGCTGCCTTTTCATAGATAGTCACAGGACAAAATAGATGGAAAATGGGGGAAAGAGATCAGGGGAATCAAATGCAATGAAGATCCCACGTGCTGGGAATCAGACCAGAATACACCCATTATCAGGAGCCTGTTGATAGGTGTGTACTGCTAAAATAGCCAAGAGATCAGTGGAAGTCTGTTATCGCTGTAGAAATGTCCTTCATTTGACCTTTTTCTTCCAGCTTAGGGTAGAGGTTCCCCTCAGGCCACAGGCAAGCCACAACCTCCATCACTGGAAGCGCCGCATTCATTGTTACAACTGCTCTAAAAGAGGACATTACGGTTATGTAAGTGATAAATACATTTAATCCTCATCTTACGTTCACTAGATCTTTGTCTGCCTTTATGTCTATTGCCTAATCTGTTTGGTCTCTCACTTGTCTTTTTCCTAAACTTGCTACTCTTTTTTTGTTTAGTTTTTTTTTTTTGCTTCACCTCACTACACCAAATTTTTTTCTTCCCCTGTTCTTTTTTTGTGTTGAATCAAACTTAGTTAAATTCTCTCTTTTTAAGTCTCAATTGCATCCATATTCCACTGTCCTGTATCCATCCTTCAACTCATTTTTTCTTCTTTTGTCTCATCTGTATCACTGTCTGTCTTCTGTATCAGGAGTGCACTAAAAGGAGGATGGTTACAGGCACTTTTCCATCATTGCCTTATGTTTACCAATATGACACCAGGGAAGACATTCTCCAACTTCGGACCAGGCGAGAGGAAAGAGTTAAAGGTGATGAAGCTGATATCAGAGTTTTTACATTATTATTTTACAATCGGTGTATCTTTGTTTGGGCTGTACATGTGAGTTTATTGGAGCTGCCTGTTAGTTCGAAAACAGCAGATGTAAACTGAACACTGAGCGTGAATTATAACCAAAATTATCTCCTGAAATGGGTTGTTCATTTATATATATACAGTCAAGTCCATAAGTTTTCTGTATATCCCCCAAGTTGACTTTTAATCGAACAATCAGATCATTATGTGTTGAAGTGCAGACTTTGGTTTTATAACTGCTTAGGAATTACATGCATTTGTATACATAGCGCCCAATTTTCCAGGGATCAAAAGTAATTGGATGCACTAACTTTAAATATTTTAAATATAGTGAAATCCTTTGCATTCAATGACTTGCTGGAGTCTACTACCCACCGACATCACCAAATGCTGTTTTTCCTCCCATGAGATGCTCTGCAACACCTTTACTGCAGCTGTTGTCAGTTCAGGCTGTGCCTTTATTTTGGCTTCAGTAACTGAAAAGCATGCTCTGTCGGGCTTAGATCAGGTGACTGACTTGGCCATTGAAGAATATCCAATTTCTTTGCCTTCAGAAAGACTTTTGTTTGTTTTTTGGGGGTTTTTTGTAGTACAATTTGGGTCATTATCCATTTGTACTGTGAAGCACTGTCTAATCAGTTATGCAGCATTTGTTTGAATCTGAGCAGAGAGTTGAGTCCTTTACATTTAAGAATTCATCCCGCTGCTTCTGTTAGCAGTCAGCTCATCAATAAACATCAGTGATCTGGTTCCACTGGCAGTCATATGTACACATGCTGTCACATTGCCTCCACCATGTTAGGAAGATATGTGTTGTGTGATGTGGTATGCTTTGGATCATGAGCTGTTTTGCTCCTTCCCCATACTTTTGTCTTCCCATCACTCTGGTTCAAGTTCATCGTGGTTTTGTTGGTCCAAAGATTTTGTTTCAGAGCTGTGCAGGCTGTTTTAGATGTTTTCTGACAAGGTCTAATTTGATCTTATTGTTCTTGAGTGTAACCAGTGGTTTGCGCATTGTTGCGAGCCCTATGCATTTCCATTAATAAAGGCGTCTCTTGATTGTAGACTTTAATAATGATACGCCTACCTCTTTGAGTGTTGTTCACATTGTCAGATGTTGTGACTGGAAATAATTCTGTCATCATGCATTTTGCTGGCCAGCTCATTCATTCTTTTTATGACCAGATTCTTTAAAGATTTGGTCACTTCTTAAGTGCTTGCAATCTCTCTGATAGATTTATTTTGATTGACTTTTTAAATGACTGTAACTGTGTTCCCATTTGTACTTGAGACTAAATTAAAACGGATTTGAAGAAGAAAAGGTGAGCTTTACAGGAATATTTGATATATCATGGTAGCACAAAGCATTTATTGGTAAGTTGTCCAATTAATTCTGAAAATACCTCTGAAAATGGAGGGCTATGTATAAAAATAGCTGTAATTCCTAAACAGTTCAGACAATATTTTAATTAAACCCCTTGAATTAAAGCTGAAAGTCTGCACTTCAGTCATACCTCAGTTGTTTGATTTAAATCCATAGTGATGGTGTACAGAGGAAAAATGATTTAAAAAATGTCATTGTCTAGAGATGTGTGGACCTAAATGTTTGTTGGTTTTGAATTAGAAATGCCAGCCATTTTTCTGCTTTGGGATTGCTTTAATCATACTTAGTTTTTTTGTGATTCTACCCACACTGTTATTCACCTTGCCCAAGAAGCATTGCAGAATCATGGTAATGATACAAGGCTTTGGGTATTTAATCAGAAGTGGGATACAAAATGCAAACAGATCACATCCTGCCCAGAAAAACATTTCAAATGAAACAATTTATCAAAAGACAAATGATGTTATTGGGCATCTATGCTTTTTGCTGGCTCTTTTGAATGGTGAGGGAACACTTTCAAAATGCACCAGCATGCTTCTTTTTGGTGAGAATAGATTGACACGTGAATTCTGTGAAGGTGCTTTCTTTGGATTGGTGTAACTCTGGGTCTGAAATGTTAGTTATTGGATACATTTTCTTGATCTCTAACAGCTCTGCAACAAAGTATGCCCCTTCACTATTTAAATGTACCAATTAGTGCTTGGGTGGGATTGGTAGGTTTATCAGTGCTGCCTTTTAATGACTGAAACCAGCACTGTGAATTAAGTGAATTAAAACAAAACTAATACAATGAACTGAAAAACATTATCTCTGTAGAGTTAAGAAGAACTGCAGAGTTGGTTGATAAAGCGTTCTTTTCACACCGCGTTTGATCAGGAAATAAACTAAAAGATTTATTAGTTCAACAGCTGCTTTTAATCACCTGTTATTCAGTTAAAACAGGATCAGACTTGTCAAGGACGTCTTTTGTGTTTCTCTGTTTTCAGAGCCTGCACATGTTTTCTCAGACCTGTCTGAAAAAACAGGGGCGAGCGGCGAGGAGAATCGATCAGTCCAGGGGTGGACAAAGACAAAGAAGGAGCTGCACACCCGAGCTGGCAGCAAGAAGACGTGGCAAGAGAGGCGCAAGGAGAGACGAGAGGTGAAGCGTCTGAGGAGGGAAGCTCAGGCCAGGCGGGAAGGAGGACTACTGATGAAGTCCCGCTGTAGCTCTGATGACGAAGCCTATCCCAGAGTCCCCTTTAGTTGGCCCGATGACAGGCAAAAACAGTCCACTGCACCTCCACAGAAGAAAAGGAGGGATGAGACAGGGGGCAAAAAGAGCAAGAAGAGCAGAGAGGCAGAAAGGTGGAAGAAAAGAGGAGGGGTAAAACGTGGGTATTTGTATCCCCATGCTGACATAGATATCAGGAGTGTAAATCTTCTTTCCCCAAAACAAAGAGTACGGCACAGAAAAAAATGATAGCTCATCTTTTTTTAATGCATTTATTTTTTTAAGTGCTAATAAATGTAACAAGTTTGCAAAGAAGTCATTTTGTGTCTGAAAACTGAAACGTATACAGGAATATACTTTGGTGCTTAATATTTAGTTTTGTAGCTTAATACTTAAGTGTTTTACACCTACACAGTTTTGAACATGTTTTGTTTTTATTATATTATATTATATTAGATTTTTATTCAGATGTAATATTTTGTGAATGTAGTTGCCTTCCTAGTAATATTTAATTTTTTATATTATTTTGAAATCTGCCTAGATGTTTAAGTGGCATATTGTAAAGAAAAGCATGAATACTGTAGTCTAAGGAGCTTGGAAACCAAAGCAACTGGACTTCTTTAAGTTGCTTGAAGATGTTTCACCTCTCATCTGAGAAGCTTTTTCACTTCTAAGACCAAATGGTGGAGAATCCCAGGTATTTAAGCCCTAGTGGGAGTTCTCTCTTAGGGGAAGGGATCTCAAAACTGGATCGTAGGTGGCAGACAGTTGGTATTGTAAGCCACCCCTTCTGTTTAAAGATGGTCCTTCACAGTGGACAGATGGCTTCTTTCACTCCTCTTTCAAATTATCTGTCTTCTCTGTCCAAAATGTGAACATTGACGTCCTTGAAAGAGTGACCTTTATCCTTTAGATGCAGATGTACAGCTGAGTGTATCTCCTTAGATTACCAGGACCTGGATGATTGAGAACCTACACAGACATGTATGCTGTAAAGGAGAAACTGTGGAAGTCTTGAATCACTCATTTCATTTTGTTTTCCTTCAAAAGTGCCAGACTTTTCTGTAAATGTTTTAAAGTAGCCTTGAGCAAAAGTCTTTCAAAGTTTTTCTTTGGACATTGGAATATTTTTTTTTACATTGAATCATTTAAGCACAAAAAGGCACCTAAATCTAGGGCTGAACCGGTGTTGTATCTACAAATAACAGAGGCCCTAGCAAGAAACCAATTTAAAATGGAATTGTAATGTATTTTTCTTACTACCAGACTGTCACAAAGGCACATCATTTGTTCCTTTTTTAAAAAAGCCAAATCTATGAAAAATGCCAAAGATAACACAGTTTGACAAGCATAAAATACTATTTCTGCACTAACAAGGTAATTCCCAAAAAGCTATTAGCCTAAGACTTGGCATGTTTCAGTATGGTGTGCAGTGAGTCCTTCAATATTTTGAGGAAACAGGCCTGAATGATTGATGATTCCAAACACACTGCCGATGCAGTTAAAGCAGTTAAGCTATCTTTGATTGGCCTCCCCAAAGCCTGAATCTCAATACTATTGAAGCAGTGTGGGATCATCTTGACAGAGAACAGAACAAAAGGCAGCCAATATCCAAAGAAGATCTTTGTCTTTCAAGAAGCCTGGAAGACTCTCCCTGAGGACTTACAGAAATTGCAGGAAAGCTTGCCTAAGATAATTCAGGCTGTGTTGAAGAATATAGGTGGCCATAACATATATTGACTTTCAATCTCATGACCATTGTACAAACTCTGTTTTTCTGATATACCGTATTTCCCTGTATGTTTGCTGCCCCTATTTCTCATTTCTTAGAAAAATATAAAGAATAATGACTCAAGACTTTTGGACAGTACTGTATAATTTGTGATCACAGCACAAGAATAAATATTTTCTGCGTGGAAACCGAATAAAGGGATTTAGGTTTACGCAGTGCATTGGTGAGTATCCGTGTATGTAGAGCACATCCAGCTGAAAAAGCCCCGGGATGCCAGCGGCTCTCAAAGCCTTGTCTCATAGTATTTCTGCTTTGAAGCTGCTGAATAATTAATGAGCGGAGCTGACGCCTGCGGTTGGCCAGACAAAAATAGTCAATTCCGAAAACAAGCCAGTAGTTAAAGTCGACCTTGGCGCATGCTAATGGGACATATTTTGCTCTCGTCACTTTTTACTTTTCCTTTCTAGCGACTTTGTATAATTTTATATGAAAAGTAGAAAGCAATTTAGCAAAATGTCGTTCTGCTATCGATTGATGATGACTTGACAGCGATGCGAACCTCCCATTGATTGATCTCCACTACACTCCCCGCTGACCAGAGAAAACACTCGATAGCGAATGCGAGAGGGGATTTAAATTAGACATATACTGTCCACCTCAGTTCACGGACGAGGTAGCTGTTCGCTTTTTCACGTAGATAGGATATTCGCTATTTAGCTTTGCTCACCGACCAGCCTGACATTGACACGGAGCGACGCTCGCTAGCTCGTAATGTCGGCACTGTTGGACTTGTTTTCCCCTCTAGACCCCGCTTCCTGTTAGCCTTGGGCTAGCTGGAAAATCGAATTTATGCTAATGAACGAGCAGGTATAGTTAGCAAACGCAGAGGGGTGTAACTTTTCTGTTTACTGTAGGCAAGCCGCTGTGGTTTACTTCTAATTTATTGACAAACTTATGCTAATAACTTTATTTTGCAAGCAACTACCGGGCGGCCGTTTTTTGGGGTTTTTTTTTTAGTTTGCTAACGCTTTACAGCTAGCCATCTTGCTTATGTTTTGTGTTGTCGGATCGAAGTGTTTTATTTAGCTGGCTTTTTGGTGGCACAGAGCTAGCAATTATTTTCAGTTGTTCCTAAGTATAAGTCTCGACAATGGTTTCACTGATATAAGACTTAATTCTGTGCGACCAGTGCTTATAAAATACTTTTATTTAATGTGGGGAAAGCCTGACTATTGACTGTGAAAACACAAAAGAGACGCAGAAAATAATTAAACCGTTCTAGTAATGAGGACAGCACTGACGATAACGAAGAGTTAAAACATAATTTTGTTGTACTGTATGCAGATGTATTAATTTTGAATCCTTATGGTTTAAGAAAAATAATAAGCGGTTTTTCGTTAAGTTGAGCGGCACCGATAGAAAAAAGGGGAAAGAGTGGATGGAGTCGATGCAGATGGTGCTTGTGCGACATACGAGGGCTGTGCTTCCCTGAACCTGCTGCCTTCAGGTGTCTCATCTCATTAAAACAATAGCTTTAAATGCCTCAGAAAACACTCGCAGTAGCAGGTGATCGTCAGAGGTAACTGGGCGGGTAGAGAGAGAGACGGAAAAGCGGTCTAAAGAGCGAGGCACCTGCCCGTACGTCACATTACATCCACCACCGCCCTCGTCCTTTTCTAGCCATGGACCCCCCGAGGACTCGTTCGCGGTCTCGGTCTGGTTTCTTTCATTTCGCCATGAACGGCAGCGTTGGAAGCAACGGCGGCGCTAACGCGATCGGTAACGGGGGCTTGATGAGCGCCAGCGGCGGAGGGGTGAACTACCCGCAGCAGAGCAACTCTAGCTGGGCGCCGCACCACGGAGGTCGTAGCTACCCCGAGAACCAGCAGCAGCACACCCAGGGGAGCTACCTGTCCGCAGGGGCGCAGCGCCACTCTTCACACGGAGCTCACAGGCATCCCGGAGCCGGTAAGCAGGGTTAAGTAGTCGGGGCCTGCAGCCCGGCTAGATGCATTGCATCTACATTACATACTAACACAGGATGGATCCCTCCTCTGAGGGATGCAGCCTCATCACTAGCAGCTTAAAAGGCTTGGTGCTTTCACTGCCAGCTGTTGCTTGAAAGGCCAGCTATGGGTCGCTGCTCGGTAGGCAGCAGTCTCTTTTCTTTAGAGGTTTGGTCAGCGTTTACTCATGTAAATAGGGAAAACCAAGTTCACAAACTTTGTCTTGTATGTCATTGGAAAATGGACTGGTTCTTATGTAACGCTTTTCTGCTCTCTCTGAGCACTCAAAGCACTGTATTCAACATGCCCCATTCACACAAACACTTTTTTCTATGCTTAAGTGCTTTTTATCTGACATTCAGCTTCTGGTTAGTATCTTGCCCAACTTGCCAAACTACCTCCTGAGCTGACTTTATTTCCAGAATTCAACTTGCCTTGCCCACAGTAGAAACTAAGCACTGCAGATAAATCAAAAATAATATTATTCTATTGGCCTGCAACTTCTCCCTGTATAAACTTATTTGTAGCTTAACTGGAAGACTATGACTTTTATATGTCTTAGTTTTATCATCCAAGTAACCGTTAATGAATGATTGATGTTTCAATAAGCATATTTGACTTTTTTCACATTTGGGGAAAAGTATATTTAAAATTGGCAGGGGGCATGTTTGTTTGTTTGTTTGTTTTTTTTTTTTAAAAATACAAAGGTTAAACTTGTAGAATTGCTTTTATTAATCTTTACAGAAATACAAAAAAATGTAAAATGCATGTTAAGGATCAAGGAAACGGGTTATCTCTTATTGCAGTGGGTCTTGGAGTGTGCATTGTTCACACATCTCTAGAAATAGAGTGCAAATAGGTCACAAACTTTTCCTTGTATGTCATTGTCTGGCTATATTCTCAGAATGCAAATGATCTTGGCTATTAGTAGACATTTCACACTGCAGATTTTTCCTAAGGCTAATCCGAGCACAGTTGTGCTGAAGGCCTCCAGGTCACATCATGTTACTCGTATGAATGCAGTTAAACAGTATAAGGAAAGTAACATCAAAGACATTCAGATTACTGTTATCTAGATAGAGATATTTAGCGATACAGTTGAATTGCTTTTGACATTGAATAAAACAAATATATAAGTTCTTCAGACTGTAATCGTGTTCGCTATAGAGCAGCAGTGCAATTTCATTTATCAGATCAGAGACAAATGCATGAGCCCACTGGTTAAGACATCCCACATGCTCTTATTCAGTTTCTGCAAGACATGTATGAGAGGAGTCTGATTAATAGAGCAGTTGGAGCCTTGAAACAAGGCTTGTCCTTTTCTTGATAGTGATTTATTTTTAGTTTCAGTGCTGTGGTGCAGGCTGGCATTATACAGTTTTCCTTGTTTCATCCTTAAGCATTATACTCTTCAACTTGCATTTCACCCTGTGTAAAGCTTGATATTGTCTCAGATTAGTCAAATATGTCTTTCTTTACTGTATTTAGCCATTAACAAGTAAAGATTGATGTTGCTGAGTGCAGTTGTGTGGGCTCATTGTTTGTTTCATCACTTTCTCACATCAAATCTAATTGTACTGTCCGGTTTACATCAAAGGTTTATTCAATTAGCGGTGTTTCTTTACCAAACCCTAACTCGTCAACGAGACAACAGAAAAAAAATGTAAACAGAAGAGGAAAAAGTGAATGAAACTCTCATAAAAGAAAATAACATTTGAGATTGCACATGAGCCTCTTTGTTTATTATCTCACCACTGGCACCACTCTTTAGTGTTCAGCAAGTTTCCAGTGAAAAGTGACTGGAAGCCCTCTGTAAAACTAGACTGGCTTCCCTCAAAGGCAAACAAAAGTGCAGGGAATGAATGAAAGCAGGCTTTTAATGGTGCCGTGTCGTAATAGAAGCACTGTTGCCAAACAGCCAAAATGAGCCACACAGACGGACTCTCACAGAAACACACGCTTCCCAAATTGACAGACCAAAGTAGGGTTTGTGTGAATGACTTCAGCACTATATTTCCCATCTGTGTGAGCTGTCTTCTTATTCCTCTTAGCAGCTGCACATGCCTCATCCTTTGTGGCAGGGGTTTGTGTGTAAAATGTGCTCTGTGTGTAAGCAAAGCAACACTGTGTATATTTAAGTGCATCACAGATTTTTTTGTTTGCCAGGTCTTGTTTGTACATGTCACTGTATTACGCCTCTTGGCATCACTTTATGCAGTATGTGACAGGGTTGGATTTGGGGTTGTTAAAAATGTATCCAACTGCCTTACCTCTGTTATTTTCCCCTCCTGTTTTTTCTCTTCCATTTTCAAGCAATGTCATCACTTGGTATGGCTGTAATAGCTGGCTGACATTGTAGTTACATATTTACACATCTTCATCTGCAGATTCTATTTGTAAATCGAGTGGTTTTCTGATTACGTCCTGTCTCGCCCACATGATACTTGAAGTTTTTGAACTTCAGCTAAAGAGCATGAACAAATTGCTTCTTGATGACAGCTGATGCTCTGAGTTCACTACCCTGCTCGACTCAATTGTCTGTTGTAAAAGAAATGGTGTCAGTCTCCCATCAGCAGCCATGCTCGAAGGGAAGCAAAGTCGCGTCTACTCACCAACAGAACCTGTCCAGTCAGACTCACCATCCCCTCTCCTAGCTCCCCGGGATGAATCAGCATATACCGGCCTAATTCTGCATAAACTGCATGGCCATCCGAGGCCCAGAACCCTATGAGGTCTAAAGAAAAAGGGATGGTTTGATGAATAAACATGTAAGCCAATGTACTGGCCCAAATGTTGGCTAGACGCTCAATCACCCGTCCCTCTGTTCTCCGCAGCCACTAGCGGGGCATCTTTGAGCTGTCACTATCAGCAGACTTCACATGGCTCTGGAGTGGCGTCGCAAAGACAAGAAAGGGGTAGGGGGCTGCCTTCAGATCTGTTGTTTCTGAGGAGGCAGAAAGGGCTGTCTGGATGAGAGAGGTTTACAGAGGAAGAAACAGAAAAGCATGAGGGAAGGAGTCCCCCCCCCTCCTCTTTTTGGTGATTAAAGGTTTTTTGGGGAACTGCTTAGAGGAAACTCTTGTCAGCCAAGTTCAAGGACATCCTTCTTAAGCTGCTGAAAGGTCTGCATGCACATGTTGCTTCCAGACTGCACATGTGGACTGTTAGATAAACAGATAGGAGAGCACTGTGTTTTTCTGAGATTATGTTTATAGCATTAGTGGTTTATTCAGCAATGTTATTTTTAGTTTTAGGTTGGTTTTTTTTGGCGGGGGGCACATACTAATTTCAATCCTTTTTAGTGATGCTCTGTTGATCTTACAAAAGAGATTCTTTATCAGAAACAAAGCTGTCATTGCAAACCTGCTTGACTAACCTGCTTAGAAAATCTTTAGCTCACTAAAAGTGGGGCCAACATGACATTTGAAGCCAAGATTCTTGCTAATACTTTGTACGTGAAGGGGATAGTCAGCAGGTATAGGGTCACTCCAGTTTATGGGCTAATGCTAGGGGGTTCAGTCGTTAAATGTATTGTGAAATGCAAAAAAAAAAAAGTAGTAATGAGCATGTCCATCATAATTTGCCAAAAGGATCTCTTTAGATTGCATTTAGATTGCAGGATAAATGCATATCTTCACATTTGAGAAGCTGAATTCAGGAAATGTTTGGAACTACTGCATGATAGGAATAGCACCTATTATCGCTTTTGATGTTAGTTATTTTCCTTATCTTCATTATCAATAATTTCCCTTCTTTATGCTACAAAAGTGGGTAAAGTAGTTATTTGCATTTGAAGTAGGTCACATTTTAAAATTCAAAAAGTTGCTCTGGCGTGTTATACATGCCTAATTGTGGCTGTCTTTCTGTATGTGTGTGTGTGTGCACGGACTTTTAATGTAAGCTCAGAGGGAGTGACTTTGCTGTGACAGCTAGCGAGGAGACGTCCAGGGTGACATCTTCCAGAGATGACTCGCTTTCTTGTCTGCTCATTTAAAGCAGAGAATTTAAAAGTTTGTTTAGAAGACAAACCCTATCGGAGGGAAAAGCACTTTTCTGGTTGTGTAACAAAATGTCACATTTTTGTTTTCTACGTTGGACTTTGTGGTGTGAAGTCTGTAGAAATGTTTAGGCAAGAAAAGGAAAATAAAATGTCAGAGGCAGCCAGTTACCTGTTTGTGTGTTGCGGGTGGTGCATTTTTGTCAGCTTGGCTTGCAAATGTCCATGTGTCTTGTGATGTTTTCCTCAGTCCTGTCTTATCTGATTATGTTGTTTTTTGTTTTTTTTAAATCTGTGCGGCCGGCAGGAGGAGTACTACATTTTCATCCAGATAACGTGTGCAGCGAGGATCGGGACAAAGTAAGTATGAAACATGACTACCGCCTGTTTTCCTTGCTCTTTTTCTGGTTTAAATAGAATTTGTATTTCATTGTGCTCTCTTTCTTATTCATCCTCTCCCTTATTGTTCTCACTTTTTTCTTTTCTTCCTCTAACCGACCATTGTGGTTTCCTCTCCTCCTTCACCTCTGTGTCCAGATGGAAGACAGCCCAAGCCCAAAAAGGCAGCGTCTTTCCCAGCAGTCCATGTTAGATTTAAACTCCGCCCCCCCCTCAACTCCTTCCTCTCCCATTCGCCCCTGGGAGCTGCCGCCGAGTCGCAGACCACACCCCCACTACATGCCAGAGCGATGCCACACACCCCTTCGAAACCGTCGCAGGTTTGTGTCTGACACAAATGCATACAAACAGACTTCATTAATAAATTTAATTTTTCAGCCTGTAAATGTAATGACTTATGACAGATTGGAGATCTTCCAATCTAGGTTTTGTGTGTTCACATTTTCTCTAACCAAACCTTAAGTTGTTTATTGAATAAAAACTGAAAGAATTATGACAACAGCGTTATTGCGCTTCTTAGAATTTGTCTGTATTAATATTTATTATGCTCAGTTTTAGTAGTGGCAGCTGGCAACTTATTTTTTGTGGCATATTAGTGTTTGTGTTCTATGTGAATGGAATAAATTTTAGTATTTTTTGTCTTCTCATATTTTCTAGTATAATTAAATTAATCAGATGTGTTAAATCAGGAAGGTTTATTGAGGTTACAAAAACAAAATACTTGAATGTATTAAGGTATCAGATACACAGCAATTTGCTCTGATGCATTGCAATCTGCATGCATTTGTGAATTTTCACTTGTTATAGTGTATTTGGCAGTTTGTCTGAATGTTAGAATTGATTTGAATATCTGAATGAAAAATTCCATTTCAGAAAGCTTAATAACTTGAATACTAATCTGCCTGTTGAGTGGTTTGGACTCTTATTTGGTTAAATGAATTAGGAATTAAAGTTTTAGTCAGGAATTTAGTCATGTTGCCATAGGTGGCTTATCGGGTGTCTTTCGTGATGCAAATGTCAACATAACTCCTTCTGCCTCTTCTTTAGTTTTTCCTTCTTTCTTCCACCTCAGCCCTCCAATGAGACGTCAGCGTGGCCGGAGAGACCGTCTGACCCGACACCACCACCACCATGCCCACAACAACAACAACCATCACCACTACAACAGCAACAACAATCACCACCACCACCATCACCCCAATGCCCACCATCATCATCACCACCACCACCTGCACTCCCACAACGGCCCTTCACCTGGCCATCAGGATGAAAACTACCGCCATCCAGCTCCTCCACAGGGCTACCCACCCTATAACCAGCAGCCTCCCCGAGGGCCTGGGGCAGGGCCCGGGCCTGAAGAACGCCCTGGGTACCATCCTCCAAATCCCTCCCCGAGGCCTCTTCACCAGTCTCCAAACCTTTCTCCCAGGCTTCTGCACCCTGCAGCTCATCCACAGCACCCACATGCCCACCCTTCCCAGCAACAGAGCAGTGTGGTGCTGGATCTTCATGAGCAGGTGGGTTCAAAGCAGATGATGTGACCTGTTTTAGGAAAGAAAAATAATTGAATTGCTGTTAAGTGAATCATTTTATGTGCTTTTGTCTCCTTTTGTTTTTTAACTCTGCTTAAGATTGAGAGATGGGTGCAAATAACACTCTAAGATGCAAACAAGTCAATGTGAAAATGAAAGCCTATCACTCGTGGGTGTTAAAACCTATTTATGGCTGTAGATGGAGACTAATGAGTAATATAATTTTGTTTTGATCATACAGGTAAAAGGTTAATGCAGGATAGTCTGTTAATACATCTGGCTTGTTTGTGTGTTTTATTCATCTCTACATGCATGCATACATAATCTTTACATAAATCTATACATATATTTTAATGCACATGTCCCGCAGTCTTAAAGTAAGCATTTTGAACTTGTCTCTAGAAAAGAAAACATAATGAACAATGGATTTAATGAAAACACAAAAAAGAAAAAAATGGAATAATGAGTTTTCAGCTGCAGGGAAATGCAGACCTCAGGGTTATCATCTGCTTGATTTGTGCTCCACAACAAGTATAAATCTGTGGCGTTAGCAGTGATCCATGAAGTTTTAAAATTTGTTATTTACAACTCGGACAATGTGGATTAAGTTTGCTAACTCCAGCTATCCAGCTTTTAATTAAAATTTACAGCCATAAAGTGGCCGACCTTTTTTCTGCTGATCTCCATATTTAGGGTTCGGCTCCAGTCTCGTATCCTGTGACTCCACCGGCACCACCAGGCCTGCCACCTCGCTCTGCCCCACAGCAGATCCCAGCATGCTCTGTGGTCTTCAGTGGTCAACACTATCCTGTGTGCAGCGTCCCTCCTCCCGTGAGTGTTTTTGCTTTTTTGCACGTTTTTGGTGATTTTCTGTTTTTTTTGTTGTTTTTTTAAACCTTATGGTAAAATGGGGAGAATAGCAGTTTCTCCCTTAAGAAACTGTCACTAAACTGAATATCTGAGCTGAATATCATTTCACCCGAGACTCAAGGTAGAAAATAATACTAATTTAAAAAAAGTTTGGCTACAAGAAAAAGAAAAGATAAAAAAGATTATATTAAATGAGGAATACAAGAATATGTTTGTTAAAAGGATAAAGTCTAGAGAAAAGATGGCCTTTCTCTTTAGTATTTTGTTTTCTTTACATGCAAGTTATTTTTATGGCAATTCTGAGAATTTTCTGGCTGATGTTCTGGGAAAACTGCAAATAATTACCTGAAGGAGGTAATAAAAAATAAAAAATAAATAAAAAAATAGTACCGTATTTTTTGGACCATAAGGCGCACCGGATTATAAGGCACATTAGGCAAAACAAAACAGTCAGATAACTCAAACTTTACTCAACTCATTCTTCTTGCTTCCTCTTTTCCGTACCATTGATTCATTAATGTTGAATTTTCTCGCAGCTGCTCTATTCCCATGTTCTTGTATATTAATGACTAACCTCGTATTGTGGATGGATTTTCTCAGTTGTTCTCCTGACTGAAGTTTGGTCCCTTTACAGCATCCTGCCATGCGATTGCATTTGTCCCCAACCATCCGGAACCCTCACGTTTATTGAGTCACTGCTGTTTAGTTTCATGTTTTTATTTATATTGGAAGTGAAAGCAGAGCTGTACATTTAAATTATTTCAGAAATCTCTCAGTCAGAACATGGTATATCATGTTTAGGTGGAAACTAGCGAGCTCGCTTCTAACTCCATTAAATTTAATACATTCTGTTTTCATGGATGCCTGGATGTTAAACTTCATTGTTAACGCTGATTGTTTTATTAAAGATGAAAGAATTTAGACAGTTTTTAACTCAGTGATGTCGCAGTGTTCGTTTGACTTTGGGACCTGAAGCAGACGAAGTTTTGGACCTAGATTACTCTGCGAGGCTCCTGACTACGGTATTCGTAATACTCCGACAATCCATCAAGCGGTGTGGCTTCGTAGCTTACCAAAGTTGAACTAAAACATTTTTTGACAGATTTTTGAGCGTTGTGTATCACATAAAATCGGTTCGAGGTCAGTAAGCAGAACCAGAATTCATACATAAGGTGCCCTGTCGATTTTTGAGAAGATTAAAGGACTTTAAGTGCGCCTTATAGTGCGAAAAAAAGGGTAGTAGTTTTGATCCCACGCATGGTCAGAGGGATTTCTGAATTTTTCCGTGAAGTATGAACAAAAGTATTATCAATTTATGCATACATTTTATGCATGCATGATTTGCACACAAAAAATTTATGCTCTTCAGAAGTGTTGTAGTTTGTTCAGATGTGTTTTTTAGAGAGGCTTTCTCTTGGCAACCCATGCTTGTTCTTTCCTTTTCTAATTAACCAACAAACAGCCAAAACTTCTGCTTTTAAAGAGCCAATCATAATTTGTTGATGTTCATTTAATCAAGTGCATTTGATTAGCACCAGCTGGCATCTACGTCACTGCCTAATTTGGAAGTGGCAAAGGTGTACTTACTTTTTCACAGGACTGTATTTAATTTTTTGTTTTGACATTAAAGTAGTTATAGGTGTAAATAAGCATTTTATTGACATGAATTCAAATCATGTCTGTTAAATGTTACTTAATCTTCTTCTGTTATTTTTATTTATTTATGTAAGAAATCCTTTTTGTAACATACTTTAACAAGTGAAACTTTTGTGTTTCTGCTAGGTCCTTCAGACTTGTTCTGTGCAGCACTTACCAATGCCCTACCCATTCCCATCACTATTGTCCAGTGATCCGGCCTTCCTGCTCCCCCCACCTCATCTCACCCATACCCCCACACATCTTTCCCACCATCCACCTCATTTGCCTCAGCCTGGACAGTTTGGACCATATCCAGCACAGCAGGCCCGTTCGGTGAGTGGGAAACCTTGGTATCAAATACAGCTTTTGTATTAGGTGTTTTAATTTAAGCTAGTAGTTAGTCACAGTCGAGATCTTTCTGGGAAGCTTTCAAAATTTCTCCTGGAATTTCAAAAACTGTAAACTTTATAAAAACGTCTTACGAAGTTCAAGCTAAATGGGTGATGCATATTTTAAACACTAGAGTTGAAGCAGTTTGTTCTTGAGTTTTAGTAACAAATGAGTATATGTACTGAAACTGTGGTATCGACAGCTGTTTTGTGCACATTTTGTCTTTGCACAGCTTTAATCTAACACTTTATTTCATTTGCATTGGCTACATGTTAAAGCAGCTGCCAATTAACTGATTAAAAAACGATTTCAGAGATAATTCAATTGTTTTTTTTTCTGAATTCAGTTATTTCTTTTCTTTATCCCTTTTTTAAAACACTTGCTTTGTATTTCAGAGGTTGAAACTTTCTTTCTTAATCCTATTCATACTTTTTAATTAAATTTATTAAGTGGTTAAGTTGCTTTTTATGCTGTAATGACAGGAAAAATCCTGGGCAATATCACCTATATGTTTTGAATTTTAACATCTTGTCCTTGATCTCCTCAGCCGTTACAGAGGATAGAGAATGATGTTGAGCTGCTTGGTGAGCATCTGTCTTTAGGTGCTGGGCTTCACTATCCTCCTGCCACCCACCCTGCACTCACCCCACACTCCACACAACTCCACTTCCTGTCCCATGACCCCCTACCACAGGAATTCTTTGGAGTGGTGAGCATTTACAATAATTTATAAAATATGTTTATTTCATCCCATGAAGTGAGATATATATATATATATATATATATATATATATATATATATATAAAAAAAGTAATGCTGTGCAAATCATCTGACTTGTATTTGTTGTATCTCTCCACCTAGTCCTATCCAAACTTCATTCCTCGCCGTCTCCCAGGGCGACGGTACCGCTCCCAGCAGCTGCCACCTTCGCCTTACCACCCCAGCCTCTTGCCTTACTTCCTGTAAGTAGAACAGGGAATAAATTCACTTAGAATGATTTTTTAAAAAAAATATATCTTTAGACAAATATCCAGAGTGTATCAGAAAGAATAATCTGATTTCAAAAGATTATATTGTTTTTGAAGTAATGGACATAGAAGCTTGTGGTAAATTTTAAAATACATGGCTGCATATAAAGTTTTATGTTCAAAACTTCAGTACGTCACCCACCAGACAGACAGCATATGTCCACATGATAGTCAAAGTCTTCCTATACTTTTGTGACCATGTCTGGAGTCACTGCTGTTATGCTACTTACCTACAATCACGTGAAACTGATGACTTCCCTCTTTCTTACTGTATGTGTTTCAGTCACTACCGGTAGACAGCTGCAGAATTAAAGGACTTTTAAATCGGCTCATTCTTTTTAATTTACCCTGCATATCATACATGACCTGATATTTATTGCTGGAATGTGAATATTTATTAGTGTGCTATTGATAAATATGTTAATTTTACTGCATGTTTAACAGAACTGAAGAACAAATCTTGTCCACACCCACAAGATAAAAGCAAATTAATAAAGTCAAGATATGAGATGCAGCCACTGAGGCTTGAGCATGGTTATTGAAAATCCCCTTTAGGCTAAGGAACTAATAGAGAGTTTATTTATTTAAACAAAGAATACAGTGACTGCAGTGCAGGCAGTGTATTGGTTAGATTTTACTGATCCCCTAATGAGTCTTCATCCAAACTGTGTTTAAGGTCAAGATGATATTTGTCATTTTTACAGGTACTTTTCAATTTCCACTCCTGGATTTGACTGTTTGTGAGCCACCTTGACTTAATTTTCCTTATTTTGTACTATACAGCCAAGCAGTGACAACAAAACATAACTTTATTGTAATGTGAAGTACAAAAAGTAACTTTGTATTGTGATGATTCAAGAGCTGAATTAACTACTATGTTATTAATGTTTTGGTTTGTGTTAAATCGCTCTTCTGTAGATCAATGCTGCCAGTCCAGCCAGGTCCTGCAATCAGTCTAGAGCTGGATGTTGATGATGGTGAAGTGGAAAATTATGAGGTTTGTTCTTGCCATTCTTTAGCATTTTGGTTATGCATTTCCTGGCGTGCGGGGTGGGGGGAAGACTCTAATTCTACTGTCGCTGATGTTTCCTCCCACAGGCTCTGCTGAACCTCGCTGAGCGCCTGGGAGAGGCTAAACTCCGAGGACTGACCAAGGGAGACATAGAACAGCTTCCTTCTTATCGATTTAATCCAAATAACCATCAGTCTGAGCAAACACTGTGAGTACTGCCCTTTTAGAAACAATGCACTTGCTAATAATGGACAATTATCCTCATTATGATCTTTTTATTTATTTATTTTTTTCAGCTACTCAGGGTTGAGAATCTCATTGTGGACTTTTATTGATAACAGACTGTCTTTGTACATTTTATTTAGCATATTTATAGTTTTGAAAGCTTCTGAGGGCTTAACACACTGCTAATGTCACCCATAAACTCTGTCTGATGGGGTTGGATACCATGAGAAATATGTTCAAATTCAAAATGTGCATATTTTTTAGTAAAGCATACATCCAAGTGACCTTTTTCAAAATAATTTCCGCAGATACCCTAAGTTACTGGCCTAACTAAATCTGCCTGAATGCACTGTCTGTCATTTAGAAAGTGTCAAAAAGGTCTCTTCTTTTGCTGTACTTTGTGTGCTAATAGCTATCTCATTGCAGGTGTGTGGTATGTATGAGTGATTTTGAGTCGCGTCAACTGCTAAGAGTTTTGCCCTGCAGTCATGAGTTCCACGGAAAGTGCGTCGACAAGTGGCTGAGGGTACGTGTGACCAGCATGAAGCCCACCAGCTTATGCTGATCTCTGTTACACACATAGATTTACAGTTAGCCAAGGCTTATTGCGCATTGTTTGGCAACAGATTCACATCTCTGTTCACACATGGCATTAACATCAAAATAAGTGCTCACTCCAAGTGTAAATTTGAGTCCTCTCAAGACACTTTAAGGGATGATCTGATAACCTAAACCAGATTTTGAGCTGGTCTCAGCCACATAAGGTCACTTTGTTTTTCAAGTGAGCATGAAATTGTGCCTGAGGCCTCATTATGAAAGACTGCCTGCTCATTGATGACCTCTGTGCAAGCATAACAGTGCGCTCATTGGCTCTCAAATGAGATACAAACATTAAAAGGCACTGTGTAAATGATAAAGACAGTTTATGAGTGTGTTAAACACCTTGGGTGATCTGGTTTGCCAGGAATGTATCAAAGAATAAGCAGAGTCTAATATTGTAGTGATTTCTTCTTCTAACATTAATTTCTGGCAAACTAGTATTGAAAATTGCATCGCTTTGGTCTCTGCAGAGAGAAGTGGCACACATTTTTTTTTAAATTTTTATTTTTTTTGCAAATGAAGCAGGAAAGTGAGAGACGCTCACAGGTTGTCACTTGAGACACATGTGGTGATGGATTCTAATGTCAAGTGTAAATTAGAGCTTTCTAAATGTAATAACATCATTCGTGACCATGTGTGAACAGGGCAGAAGTCACCCAGCAAAGTGTTACATAACATACCTGGAAAAAACCTTTTGGAAGTTGCTGAAAGGCACAAACCTAACCAGTCCAAGCACACATGTATTAAGATACACAGACACCTCTTAATTATAGGATTCTAGTGAGAATCTCACTCTTCAAGAGATCTGATAAATAGCAGAAGCAAGTCTGAGTCCAAGTGTGTTGAAATGTTTCTAAATTCATCTCATCTGATTTACTGAAATCTGTGAACTCGCACTAACCCCATGATACTACAGTCAGAAGGTGCTGAAGATTTCATAAACACGTGATTTCCCACTGAAAATGCTAAATGAGGCTCTTGAACACAAAATTCTTGTTGATCATACCAGTCTTATGATTTAGAGGCACGCTGCACTGCACAAAGCCTCAGTGTAAATTGGGTTAAAAGGGTTACATATTGATTAAAAAATAAAATATCTAAGTGTGCGACCATGAAATCAGTATCCTGACTGAATATAAGGACCATCTCTCAAACCTAATTTGCCGTTTTCTCCCTCAGGCCAACAGGACGTGCCCCATTTGTCGAGCGGATGCCTCAGAGGTCCAGAGAGACTCGGAGTGACCACACGAGGGAGCCAGACACTCCTTAATGTCTGTCAGACATGTTCAGCACTGCCTGCTCTCTCTCTCTCACACACATACGCACACACACACACACTCTCACACCACAACCTTATATATTTGTGACCATAATCTTATGTTTGTGCAGCACTCTCTCTTCCTATTTTCTTTTCATTCTTTGCCAAAATGTTGCGTTCCCTTGTACATGTAATGTCATTTTTATGGGATGACTTCCTCTCGCACTTTTCTACCATGCAAATGCACAGAAGTCCTCTAGTATCTCCCGCTGTAGTGTGTGTTCGTGTGTGCGCGTGCGGGCGCGTACACATGCATGCACCACACCTGTGCAACTGTTGCTGGGCCCATTCTGTAATGCAGGGCTGTGTTTGTGTGTGTGTGTGTGTGAGAGAGAGTGTGAGTGTTTTTTTTTTTTTTGTTTTTTTTTAACATCTCCTGAAGCATGTCTGAGTTTTCTGTTGAGAAAAGTAAACAACATGTGAGAGCTTTTTGCTCTCATGAGTGACTGACTTTACTTCCTGTTTGTATGTTTATGCACTGTCTGTATGCATACTATGTGTGTATGTATGTTATAGACTTAAACCTTTTCTCTAGTTTGACACTAAGGGTCCATGCTGCCACTATAGTTCTTGGTTGCCTATTTGTTCAGTTCATTATTATTATTGTTGTTATTATTATTGTTATTATGGTTATTATTATTATTATTATTATTATTATTATTGTTATTATTATTATTATTATTCAGCTATTATTAATGGTTATTTTCCTTCCTTGCAGTTACCTCATCATTCCGATTTTGTTCATCTTTCATTAAAAGCTTCACAGCACTACTTTGAAATTAAGCACATATATTTTTCTTTTCCTTTTTTTCTTGGCAAAAATAATTTTGTCTGTGACTTTGCAGTGGCACATGTTAAATATATATATATATATATATATATAAAAAACTTGCTCTCTCTATATATAAACTGTATAAATCTATGAATATCTGTATACCAAATAAAAGGCTTGATATGAACTTTTTAAACGTAGTAATTTGTATATTCTTTTTTTTTCTCCCCTTTATTTTATTTTTAACATTCAGCAGCAAAAATCATGTTTGGTTTGCTGGATTTCTAAACATGAAACTACAGACCGCTGCTGTGGATGACTCCCTATTTTTCAGAAGGTGTAACAACTTTCAGGTGACCACTGGGTGGTGTAACTGCTCTTCAAGACTGCCATCCCCACCTCCCTTGAACTTGTCACAGTTATTGGGGCTGATCCAACGCTTCTCTGATGGCGGTCAAACTGACGATCAAGCGCTTAAAACCCTTTTGAACTCATGTTTAAGTAAGAAGCCTATTGACCTGGGGCTGATAAGTCCCCCCATACACTTCTTATTAGACCTGCATCTTCTGATCTACAACCTCATGTTCTGCCTCTTTCTCTCCTTCCTAGCACTTTTGTCCTTCCTGTAATGACTTTGGTGATTCTCGTCCTCTCGACCGCTTCCTGCACTGCCCTGTTTTTCCTCTCTCCTTCAGTTGTGCTCACCACTTTTTTCCCTCTCCACTGTCTTTTTACTTATGCATCTCCACCCACTCCTTTGACTTGCTTCCGCTGCAGTGAAGTGGAAATAAGGGGGTTTTGGTCTAAAACTACCCAGTTGCTCCCGTGGAGCGCACAATCTGCCTTGTCTCGTGTTCTCTTTGCCACTCAGCTATTGTTTCCTGCCCATGGTTGTATGAGGCAAGTTCACCAAATTTTAATGGCACATAAAGCCCTCTTAATGTAGGAACATTCAATTTCTTCCAACATTTTAAGTAATTGTGCAAGTGAACTGCAAAATGAAAACTACAATATAGAATTTAAAGTCAAAAACAATTCCCACAACAATACCCACCCATGATAGTACTCAGATAGTACAAAATATTCCTACAGTAGAACTTCAGTTGCCCAAGACCTCAGGTAAAAGTTCTGGTTTGAATGTCCACGTGTTTGCTTGGTTGGCTGCTCTCCGCTCACTCATGAGTGGCTGCCTTTTCTGTCCTGAGGATGTGCCCGGGTTGGCGACATGTTCTGGGCAGCCTGTTCTACTATGTCTGAGAAGATGATGAGTTTTCTTTAAGTCTGTCAGTCGTATATCAGAAGGGTATGAAAAAGAGGACGTTATACATGGAGCCTGTTTTTCTTTTCAATCAATTATCTACTAGAATAATAAAAATCTCTTTAGGTTGGGCTTTTTATTTCTACCTTGGTCCTAGTAATTATTAGTAGTTATTATTAGTTATTACATTATTTAGTACCAAGAACAATTACTAGATTAGCAGATGTGTGTGCAGTACATACTAACTGGCCACTTTCTTAGGTACAGCGTTCTAGTACTGGCCTGGATCCTCTTTTGCATTCAGAGCTGTTTTAAATCTTCATGGCAAAGATTCAACAAGGTGCTGAAAACATTCACATCATGTTGTGGTGTGATGGTGGTGTGATCTGCTGCTGCTTTAAGCCATAGTGTGTTGTGGGTTCAGAGATACTCTTCTGCATACCTTGGTTGTTATAAGTGGTTGTTAGAATTACTCTTGCCTTCCTATCAGCTCAAAGCAGGATATTTTCTCTTATTGGCTGATTAAAGTTTTTTTTGTGTTAGAAGCATTTGTTCCCACCAACATGACTGATTGGTAAGCATGTGTATATATGTGCAACAACTACTTCACCGACAGCAAACGATATGTCATCAGAGTATTCCGGGTTTTACTGATTCATGCTGATCCTAGACATTTTTTATCTTTGGAGCCAAAACGAGGCTTTTTAAAAAATTTAAAATCAGACGCTACACCCTTTCTCTGAAAAACAGAGGCAAGAGTTTTTCCTTGTGAGCAGCCAACATTTCTAATGTGCAAATCTAGAACTGTAGTTGTGTGTGTGTGCGTGTTTGTCGGTGAGACCCTGTGTTCTGAGGAGGCTGTCTCAAGCTGACAGGGTACATGGATTCTCCATCTTGCTTGTATATAAAAAGAAAATGAGATGCCTGCTTCACCTACACCCACACCGATACCCACACACGTATACGTGTGTTTATGTATCTTCCTTTCTCCTATTTTTTTTTTTTTTTTTTTTACATTTTCCTTGTTCAGCAGTGTGAGGGTTAAATGTGAATGTGTCAGCAGGTTGTCCCCTGCCCGTCTCCCTGAGTGAAGTATGTGTGTGTAATATTTATTTTATAGGGATTTCCCTCTCGCCATGCTGGGCGGCTGCTGGCCATGTCATGTTCTGAGCTGTCAAAGGCCATCACTGTCACTCGTGGAAAATGAGATGTGGGTGTAAGAGAGAGACACATGAGAGATGGACCCGACAGAAACAGAATCATGTCTGCCATGTGTGCTTGGGTGTGGGAATAGCCCGGGTACTCGGGGCTCAGTGGAAGTGGCAGCATCAGGTAGAGGCTTTCGGTTTCATGCAGTTTGCAGGAGGAAAGGTGAGGTTTAAGGCTGAGTGCATCATATCCGTTCGCA
The DNA here is from genome assembly GCF_056152115.1 of Neolamprologus brichardi. Taxonomy (NCBI): domain Eukaryota; kingdom Metazoa; phylum Chordata; class Actinopteri; order Cichliformes; family Cichlidae; genus Neolamprologus; species Neolamprologus brichardi. Next base: position 28,348,277 of record NC_142105.1, read on the forward strand.
GGAGTCTCTGGTCGTCTTCCCACTCTGCCAGATGATTCCTTCTTAGGACACAGTGTGAAAAATAAAGTGGAGCAAATTCCATGAAAGCACTCTTTAATCTGTAAATGCTGCCATCATTATCTGTTGGCTTTTATGGTTTAGAAAAAATATTATAATATGTTGTAATTGTCCAGTTTTAGGAGTTCAGCTTCAATTCAATGGGCCATTTGTCACAGTTGGCAGTTTCATGGCCAGAGATGACGGAGGCAATTATCAGGGTGAAGAAACAATTAAGAGATGCCTTTATGAATGCAAATAAACAGTGTTTACAAGCAGTAACAGGAAGGCCACATTGAATTTTGCTCAGAAAACATCTATAAGAGCCTGCGCAGCTCTGACTTTGGACAGATGAAACCAAGATTAATGCAAATTTGTGGGAAAAAAACCCCTCTTGAAATAAGGCTGAAATTCTGCGCTTCAATCACATCACGGTCACCTGTTAAAAAAAAAATCCACTGTGCTGCAGAGGAAGGCAAAATGACAAAAAATGTGTCTTTGGCATAATAAATTCATTCTTGCATCCTCTGTTTTCATCTTCAAGGTTCTATCTCACTTCCAAACCTCCTCCTAACTCTAAAACTAAACCTCAGTAAGGACAAGCAAACCTTTATAAAGTGAAGATGTATTTGTTTCTCATCTTGATAGAAGTACACATGAGAAATCATGCAGAGAATCAGAGTGAATACATGTGCACACATAAATCAACAAAGCTGAACAGACACATAAAACACTTTAAATGCTGCAATGAATGTGACTGATGATCCAATACTCAAATCATAGTTTGATTTAGATGAGGGCAGCCATATTTCCCCACTTTCTATTACTGTCACCTTCTCTGCCCTGTTGGTTATCATTTTAAAGCCTCCACGGTTTGGTGTTACATCACTTTTCAGTGAGTTTTATATATATATTTTAAAGGCTGAAAAGCAAATCTGATGCCAGCTGGCTTGATGATTTGGTGGTGACTTTTTTATTCTTGGATTTATGTCTGCTCATTCCAGTATATCAAATAAGGACAGTTTATACAATTTATTACTGTGGTCAAGCAAAGGTTTTAAGGCATGGTTTGAGACAATGAAAATAGGAAAGTAGTGGCCTGTATCTCACACTGGGTGCAAACAGACAATATGAGTTACATATGTTACGTTCTGACACAGATGTTGACTTCAGTTTGCCCCATGATCTAAAAGAGATGCACTTAAATATGCAAGTTTTACCTGCTGATAAGGTGATGCCATGTATGACCTATGCAACTCCTGTTTTTCCCCTCTGCTAAGTGAGGATGAAAATATGATAAGGGACAATAACACAGACTATTAAAACTCAGTTGTGTGCATGAAGGACATGGGTTATTTAATCTATGATCTTCAGTATATTGTGAGTATGTCTGCTTTCTGGAACGCCTGACAAAAACATTAATTTGGATTCAAGGATTGAACTATAAAAATGTGTTCACTGTGAGTTCACCCTAACTCCAGAAGCCACATTTCACACAAATGTAAGAGAAGCAGAGAAGATAAAGAGGTATCTAAAAGGTCAAAGTCAACTTCAAAGTGATATCATGGAAGAACACAATCATTCAGAAGCTACACTCCTTCAGTCCTGTAAGCTGGGTGAGTTCCAAGTGGACACGACAGATTCAGCACCCTTGTTATGCCACAGTCTAATCAACCTCACAGAGACTACTGGACATCAAAATCCTTGGCCTTCTATGATGCAGAACATCTCCCCTCTCAGACTCCGACCTCCTGGCAGTACAAATTGTTTTGAGTGTAAACTTCACTTACAGAAACAGAAAGGGAAAGACCTTGAGTGCAAACATTTAACATTTGAGCCAAATAGAGGCGGTGCTTACAAGAGGAATGTTAACAGCCCCGACCAAGCAGCTAGTGAAGAAAATGGAATATGAGCCAGTCATCGCCAAACTTGTGACCTCCTTTCTTTAGGCGCTAGAAGACTCTGCTGCTGCTGTTATTGTGTATATATATATTTATATTTCTTCATACATTCTTATATATTTCTATACTGTGTATTGTGTATTTTGTTGTACAGTTATTATATTTTCAACTTTAACTTATATTTTATCTTATTCTTTCCCAGTTAAATTTACCCTTCATTCTAATTTGTGTTGTACAGTTATTTCATTTTTAACTTTAATTTTTATATTTTATTTTATTTTATTCCTTCCTAGTTAAATTTACCCTTTTTAATTTTCATATTTATTTCCTATCTTATTCATAGCCTTTTCTTTTCTTTTTTCTTTAGGTCACGAGCAGTTGTGTAAGCATTTCACTGCATATCGTACTGTGTATGACTGTGTATGTGACAAATAAAATTTGAATTTGAATTTGCCTCTTCAGTGGGAAGTGGGAAGAAGTGGTAGCTAAGCCACAGCTTGTCCCTTGTCTTGATCCTTACCATTTATATGGAGCCGCAGGAACCTTCTCCCTCTCTGGAAAATAGTCTCTCTGGGTTATAACATCAATACTGTTTTCCAGGTTCTGCGATGTGCACCTGCTTCCTACACTGAGTGATATTTGTAGCTCCCAGTCAAAGAACTCCATCAAACCTAATACCAGCAGTGCCAAGAGGCAACCACATTATGCTGAAGTGGCTCCTTAATCCTCCACTATTGGATCTCACATCAGCCCCTTTTCACCTGCTTTCAACTCTTAGTGCATCCAAGCATCATCTTCTGTGTCTGGTGGGTATGCTTGGACCCCTAAAGGGAAAGGCTGAATTTAAGCTAAGTGCAGCTCTCAAATTAGGGTGAGCCTAAGCCTTACTGTGCGTTCTGCAACATTAAAAAACATTACCTGAGCTCATGTTCAGAGTTCAAGAAGCGTTAGCAAGATTTCGAAGTGGATCCACGATTGATGATGGTTTCAAATCAACTACCGGCCCCAAGTTTCATTTTATAGTGCCACATGAACTCGTGACAGCTCGAGGCATACAGAGTGACTCCAATGACCGGGTCGCCTGCAGAAGGTCATAGTTGTTTGAGGTTCTAGTTTGCTATGGGGGTTGAACCTTAGAGACATATGCTGTACTCTGATTGCTCTGAGATAGCATTATTCTGCCACAGGCTTCAAAGATGACCAGTAAACGGTTACAATAATGTAATAGACAGGCTGATGGTCATTTTACCCAGAGCTGCAGCTGCTGTCTATCCCCACCACAAGAGAAGATAAATACATTTATTCACCATTGGTGCTAAACTGCTTTCTCCCCTAGGCCATTCGGACTGTTAACAAACACTATCCGCCCACACTCCACACCCCACCCCTGCCCACCCACCTCACCAATCTGAGCCATGCTCTGAGTAACCCCCATCACTCAGGCCACTCACATGGACTCTATTCAGACCAAGACTTTTTTCTTTGTACTACTTCCAAGCACTTTGCAGCTTGTTCTCTAATGTGTGGCTTGCTCTTATTTTTGTATATAATTCTCCTGTTTGTTATTTATTCCTGCTGTTGAAGGTTTTTATTTTATTCTGGCACAGTTGGTGTGGTGGGCCCACAATTTTGTTGTAAATGTACAATGACAAAGGGCTAAAGGTCTATTCTATTCTATTCTATTCTGAGGATAAATACTCTGAAGCTGTCTTCTAAAAGAAAAAAGCTTATTTATTTATTCATTTTAAAAAAATTAAATTGTTTTTGCACAATTTAAAAAAAAAAAAAGATAGATATGAAATTTCTCTTTTAGCACAGAGGTGGAATCAGTGGGAAAGAAAATGCTGGTTTCTTGCTTTTCTGTCTTCTTGTGTGTCTTTTCACCTGCATGTGTGTGTGTGTGTGTGTGTAGCTTTGCAAACATGTTAGTCTTTGTTTACTGACATGTCATTTCAGGTCAAAGTGTTGGCTACAGGCTGGGAAGCAGCTTGACTAAGGAGTGCTGAAGTCAGAGAGACTGAGTCATAATGATGTAACACTGTATGGGGTTCAAAACACACACGCACGCACACACACACACACACAAAATTTTGGCCCTTGTGCTTCTACATCTCAAAAAGAAATCTGAATTTTTTTTTTTCTAATTTAATTCAAAAATCTAAACTTTCATGTTCTGTATTCATTACACATGAAATGAAATATTTCAAGGCTTTTGATGATTATGGGTTAAAACTCAAAAACAAATCCGATATCCAGTATCCAAGATTATTAGATCAATCAAAAATGATTCAAAAATAATTTATTACATAGAAATTTTCTTTCACCAACAATGAAAGGTGTGTTCATTGTTGGTGATTGGGTCAGGTGAGTTGGTTAGTCAAGCAAAGTTATGATGTGGTCAGCAACTAAGTCCTGCTAGAAAAGGAAATCACCATCTGTCCGTCTTCTGGGTTGCAGATGGAAACATGAAATGCTCTAAAATCTCCTGGTAGATGGCTGCATTTACTTTGGACTCAATAAAATACAGTGGGCCAACCACCACCAACACCAGGCACTCCAAATCCTCGCAGACTGCTGAAACTTCATTGCACTTTGAGCCTCTCTGCTCTTCCTCCATACTCTAGGACATTGATTTCTAAATGAAATGCAAAATGTATTTCCTACTGAAAATGGCTTTGGACCACCAAGCAGTAATCCAGTTCTTTTCATCCTTAGCCAGGACACTTGTAACACTGTCTCTGGTTCAGGACCAGCTTGATATCAGAAACAAAGCAGTTGTATCTCCTTTCCTGAAGACGTCTGTGCGTAGTGGCTCCATCCTCAGTCAACTCCTTGTGAAGTTCTGGGATTGACCTTTCTTGATACTCCTCTCAGGCTGTGGTCAGGAGTTAAGATCTTGGACTTAGAAGCAGTTTTTCAGCAGGCACACTAAGAAAAAATTGACAGGGATTTTCCACTGAGCAACAGTATTTACTGCAGTCCTACTTAAAGCTGATGGCAGTTATTTTCAGATGGTGAATTTAAATGTATGGGAATGCTAAAGCATTGTGATTGGCACATTAATTTCAGACTTATTTTTCATTGGTGGATTGGTGGTTCAAATCTGGGTAGCTGGAGGCAGTTGATGAATTTTGGAATCATCTTTTCTGACTGGATGATTTGAACTGAAACCATTTACCTGTCTGTAGTGGTTTCTCCCACATTTCAACTCATCTAAACTATTTTAATGTCTCTGTTTTTAGTCTGTATAGTTTATTTTCCCACTAACACAAAGTCTTAAAATAAAACCAACAAAACAGCTCAACATTAAAAAACTATTTTACCTGTTCATTTAATGCCAGTTCCCCACTTTCTCTGTCTGTCACTCACTGATACTCACACACACAGACACCAGTTACTCTTAGTAACTCTTGTTAATATGCTAACAGTAAGAATGAGTTAAGTTTTCTTAAAAATAATAACACTAACATTTTATGATAACAACACTTACTGGACTTGCGGAGGTATTGTGAGAACCCTAAGAGAGTTTTGAGTTTTTGGAAGAAGCCTTTTTTTCTTCTTCTTCTTCTGGATTTTAAGGTCTTCAGACTTCTCTGTGACACTGATAACAGATACAACTAACTGGGACACGGATGGAGTTTCAGAAGGAGTTTCCTCTCAGGGAACATCAGTCACTGGCAGACTTTCAGAAGGAGGTTCTTCAACTGGTGGAACATCAGGCACTGACAGGTTTCCAGAAGCAGGTTCTTCACTTACACCTACACCTGTATCTGACAAGACACCTTTAATGACTCGTCTTGTCAGTGTGACAACATGAAATGGTGAAATTTTACACGCTGTAACTTTAATGGTCCTTGAAAACAACATGTTTTCCTCACATGCCTAAAACTTCTGCACAGTACTGTATATTCAGAATTGACACAATTCCCATTTTGCAGTAAGACATCTGCAGATTTAAAAGAAACTATTAAAAACTAATTTACTTGCTCATTTGAGGCCCCTCTGACTCTGTAATTCACTCACTAGCTGATACTCACACGCAGACACACACCCAGCAGATGTTTTGGAATTTTTTTTTTTTTTTTAAATTTGAGATTCTTGAGTTTAAACATTTAAAATACAGAAATCCACTCTTAAAGTGATTTAAAGAATGTGAGATTTCAATATTCATTCACATTTACCTAACTCTAAATTTTCTTTGGTTTTTACTCAATTTTTTGTAATGTACATTTTAAAGATGTTCAGCTACTTTCCAACTTTGAAACTTTGTGGTCTGTGAGAACTTCAGCTTTCAACAGTTGTGCACTTTGGGTTATGAGTGAATGATTCTGTGTATTTCAGTTAAATTTAAGAAGTTAAATATCCCAAATATTTCAGAAATTACAGGATTTCTGCTAAAATATTCATGTGTATATATATATATATATATATATATATATATATATATGTTTATATGTGGCTTACATATGGCTTAGAGATGACAGGAGGTCATATGCTTTTAGTCCTGTGTTTCATTTACCTCCCATTCCATTTGTTTGGGATTGCACTTTGCAAACAGAAAACAATGCTGTGCACCTGTAACATATGGAATATAGGCTTCTCTTTCTAGCCCGCAGTAAAGATGATGTGAAAAGCTCACTGTTGGGGAGAAAACAGAGCACAGCGTAGTTGTATTTTTACACTGCCTTGAACACACTGAGACTGATAAACATGCTTTAAAATTTAATGCACATACCTACAAGTATGCTCCAAAGGCACATCACCAGTATTTGCACAAACTCTAATTGTGTCCAGTATAATAGACTTTGATAAATAGTAGCTTAGCATTCGTATAAGAACAGTGTCCAATGCGGTATACGAGGCTGAAAATTCATCCATATATTCATGGTTTAATCCTTGGGCTCTCACAGATACCCCGCTTCCTTTAGTACATGGAAGAGCTGCACAGGTGCTCAATAGAAGTTTGGGGATATGCTCCAAGGTTGCAGCCTCCAAAGCACTTAACTGAGTTCTGCCCAGATAAGATCCATGTAATACTTCTGACATTTTTCTCCTGCCACCAGGGAGCTCATTAGAGGTTATACGCTGTTTGATTCAATGAAGACTAGAGGAGAAAAAAATGAAGGTAAAAAGGTAAGCAGGCACATGAATGGTTCACTAGCATATACAGTTAGAAAAAGACATAGATTGAGGGCTACTGATGAGGGTAAGAAACACAAGATATAGGCAATGACTTCCTTCTCTCACTACACATTCACTTTGTCCTATCATACTGATTCTGTCCCACTGGAACAATGTGATGACCAAGCATGACAGGCTTTAAGAGTGGTCTCATCTCATGCTGTCAGGCTGAGACAAAAATATCCCCTTGTGATCTGAATTTATGAGACCTTTAATGCAGCAGGGGAATATGCCTCTTAACCTGGGAACACTGCTAGTGACTCTGCTGCCTGGAGGCAAGAAACAAACTGTAAAATAATGGGGATGCTGGTCAGTAGGCTCAATTATAAAGCACACAATGATGCAGCTTTTGGGGAATAGATGCACTTAATGTGAGTTTGCTGCAACCACAAGGGTTTTAAAGTTAAATGCATGACTGGTTTGGAAAAGAAACATGTTTATGTTTTTGTTCAGTTTCTTAGCTGTTTATGACTTACAGCAATTTTTATACACACTAAAATACATCATTTTAATTATAAAAATTGTTTCAATACTTAAATGAAAAATAATTTGCAGTCAACAACTGCCTAAAATCTAGAACCCGTAGACATCACCCAAAAAAAATATTTCCTCCCTTAAGATGCTCTGCTGGGTCTTCACTGTACAGTAGATATCATCAGTTACAGCTTGTTTGTGGGTCTCTCTGCATTCATTGTATTTAATAACTGAAAAGCATCCTCTGTTGGGTTAAGATCAGACGACTGACTTGGCCACTGGAAAATATCTTGTGTCTTTGCCTTGAGAAACTCTCGGATAGCTTTGTGCCGTATGCTTTGGGTCATTATCCGTTGCACCGTGAAGCTCTGTCTTCAGTTTATCTGAATCTGAGCAGGTAGTGCAGTACACTTCAGAATTCATCCTGCTGCTTCTATCAGAAGTCACATCATCAATAAACACTAGTGACCTGGTTCCACTGGCAGCCATACAGGCCCGTGCCATAACATTGGCTCCCCCATGTTAGGCAGATAGTGTGGGATGCTTCGGATCATACTGTTTATCTCCTTCTCCATGCTTCTTGTTCTTCTTCCTGTCATTCTGGTACATCAGATGATCTTAGTTTCAATGTCCAAAGAATTGCTTTGTTATTGTCTCAGAACTGTGTGTTCTTGAGTGTAACCAGTGGTTTGCACCTTGTTGTAAACCCTCTGTATATCCATTCATGAAGGCGTCTCCTGATTGTTGGATTTTTCTTATTCATGGAACTAATTATGTTGCTGTTGTTGTTGTTTTTACATGGAATTATAATGTGAAACATATAACTTTCAAGAGGCTATTGGACAACTTATTATTAGCATCAGTAGCAGTTTTAGATACGGGCGACACGGGCAGTTGCCCGGGGTGACATCGTGGTGGGGGGCAGCATCACGGGCACCGGCCAAAAAAAAAAAAAAAATGCTCGTACTCATGCTGCCCCGACGTCAGCCAGCGCATATTGGGAATGGCATACGCACCGATCGGTTTTCTATCGCCCGTTTGCTGGGATTAAGGGCGCCCTTCGTTTGCGAGGTGCGCCTGCTGCTTGCGGCGCAGGGAGGAGAGGGCGGGGCGGAGGGGAGCAGCATCTAATAACCAACTCGCAAAATAAAACAAAATAAAAACAAAACAACAAACACGAAAACACCAGACATCATGATACAGACTTATAATTTGCACCGATGTTTTTTTCGAAATTCTATACGCGAAAAGTGAGCGCGAGAGCCCTCGGTGCGCCTGCTCGCTGCTGAAGTCAAAGTAAACTTTATTGTCATCTCCGCTACATACAGTCCAGTATATAGAGAGACGAGACGACGAGGCTCCAGTTACAGCAGTGCAAGTAAACAAACAATATATATAAGAAGAGTAAGAAAATAAATATACACTATAGGACCAGGGGTAAAGGGATCAATGACAATTTAAAATTTACAGTTTGATGATTTAAAGTCTCACACACAACCCGTCGAAAGGGGAGGGAGACCTGCTGCTTCCAAATAGAGCACATTTCATTTATAATGATGTAAATCCAAGCCCATTATGTATTCATGATTTGAATCCTGGGTTGTGTGAAATCTCAGAAATGCACCCTAGACAAAGTGAATCTGTGAATTAAGGTGTAGGTGTGTTAGGTTATCTTGTGGTGATCCTCAGGTTGAGGGATGGGTGTTCATACTGGAGTGCAAAATGAAAACCAATGGGAGATGGACAAGAAAAGTTCAAAGCCATCAGGTCCTCAGTTTAGAAAAAAGAAAAAAGAAGAGGAGGAGAAATGAGCAAAAGATACAGGTAAGCAGATGTGTGATTGGATAATGGCAGATCATCCTGAAACAATCAGAATCAGAATACTTTATTAATCCCTAAGGGAATTATGTGGGTTACAGTGGCTCCAAGAAGAAGGGGGCGCCAGAGGGAGTGTTCGCCCAGGGTGCCAAACAGGCTAGGACCGCCACTGATTAGCATCACCTTCCTGGCAGGCAAAATTCAGACTAAATCAGGCTAAATAAATACACTTTTTTGCAGTGTATTTTGGATGTAGGGTTTATTGTTGTTCATCCTGTTTTTATCAACTGACTTTTGACTTCTAAAAAGGTGAATTAAAAAAAAAATCATTATGAGGAAATCAATGTGATGTTAGGGGAAGCCAAAAAGACTAAAGCATTTTTAAAATCTGTGAAAATATCTGGTAATAATATGACTTAAATACTAGAGATATGCACAGTTTGCATTTAATTCCTCCAAAATCACAACAGTGGGCTTTTAAGAGAAATCTAAGAAGGTTTTTACAGGTGTTATTTGTGAGATGTAAAAGCTTTTACCACAATCACGTCTATTTGTGTGTTTGTATGTGGATGCATGTGATAATGTTCATCTCCCATATATCAGTTACACTATGCACAAAGCAAGACTAAGGCGAACAAAGATTTTTATCCTTTAAATGTACATGAGTGTTTGCTGGTAGGCTCTTCAGAGCCACAGCAATCCCAGCAGTGAGCTCTAAGTAGCCCTGATTAAATCTGGCCTCCCTCTGCTCCTCTCCATTGCTTTTAGGATGCAGAGATAATGTTCATTAGCAGCGACGGGTGGGGATTTTGGAAGGCGGATGCTCGTGTGTTGCTCATGTGTGGCAATAATGGGGTCTGATGGGAGGTTAATGGTATTTGGTTGAATATGAAGCTGTGACTATTATGTTGTATGGATGTTACTAGAGCACTAAAAATTCCACCAAAATTCAAAATTCTAAACACTGGGGGACGTGTGCCACAACAAGTCGACAGAGGCTCGAGACGATGCACTGCCAGACACCACAGCACACTGCAGGAGGTCCTGTATCCATACTTTGACTGATCAAAGCTGCTTTGGTGTGTCTTTCGGTCTCTGCTGTTGCCAGGAAACCTTATACAGACACAGACTATGAAGCCACAATGTATCAGTTATTACACTTACTGTTCAAATTAAGAAAAAAAAGAAGAAGAAGAAGTAACGCTTAGCAAATGCTTGATTTAATGCAGGCTGTGTCATGGATTTCCGAGGCACACCGTTAAAAAGTGCCACTACCAAATCACTTTATGTGATTAGTTCACTTAGCTGATCACTTAGGGAACATTAACTCACAGTTTCTTCATATATAAATGGATGTACAATGAAATTAGCAGGATTAGGTACTAAAAACTTTATTGTAAGATTATTTATTTGCTAAGCTTTTTTTTTTTTTAAACTTTGATACATATTTTTATTTTCCAAAAATATGAGTTTATTCCTTCTATCAAACTTTTCACCAGATGCATAGATTTCCACAGTAAACACGAGTATGTATTTATACTCACATACATTCTCCGGAGACTGGTCTGCATCCACATTTTGACTGTGGACCATTTGCGTACAGTGAATTTAAGAACCCTGTTTGAGATGCTCTGAGCTTTGTGACAAGGTGGGTTATTCTGCTGGAAGCAGCCATCAGAAGATGGATACACTGTGGGCATGGACACGGTCAGCACAATACTTGGGTAGGCTGTGTTGTTTAAAAATGTTCAGCTGGTGCCACATCATTATACAACCAGCAGCAGCAGCCTGCACTGCTGATATAAGGCAGGACAGATCCATGCTTTCATCTTGTTTATACCAAATTCTGACCCTAACACCTGAATGTTGCAGCACAAATTGATACTCATCAGGTGAAGCAATGTTTTTCCAATCATCTATTGTCCATTTTTTTCCTCTTCTAGCTGGCAGGAGTGGTTGACCAGTGTGTGATCTTCAGCTGCTGAAGCCCATCTGCTGCAAAGTTCAAAATGTTGTCCATTAAGAGATGCTCTTCTGCATACCTTGGTTGACTCTTTATGTTACTGTTGCCTTCCTATCAGCTCAAAGCAGTCTGGCCATTATTCTGTGCCATTCATCCAGATAACTACCAATTACCACTATCTGTAAACTCTAGATATGATTGTGTGGGTAAAAAAATCCAAGTAGATAATCAGTTTCTGTAATGCTCAGGCCAGCTCCTCTGGCAACAACAACATGCCTAAACTAAAAGTTGCAGTTCAACTGTACCTAATAAAGAAGCCAGTGCACTCTCTATTGAAGCAAAAATAATTTTTAATTAATTCATGTATGAAGTAAGTGTGAAAATTCTTTGTCTGATGCTCAAATAAGTTTGAAATGATCGCATAACGTGTCAGGAGCTGATAGCACATCTTGAGTTTTTTTTAATTCATACTATTTTTTTAAACCATTACTGTGTGAATTACATTAGTGATCTTTAAATATACTATTTTGAAAATTTCGCTGATGTTGGAGAATCCCCAGGTCTTGCTTAAGGCATGAAACTGTGATCCATCTCCTCCACTAATTCTTGGGAAAAAAATCTTACCTTTAATTCACATTGAATATATGATCTTCAATCAGCTTTTTTCATTTCCCCCTCTTTGTTTCCTGTCTTATTCCTCCTCCTCCTCTCTGTCCATGTAATTAGCTGGAGTCGTTTTGTCTAGCAAATTTAAGACCACGTCTTCCTTCTGCCCTCTCCTCCTCTCACATCACCAAAGGGAGTTCTGGGTAGTTACACTTCACTGATGTGTGCAGACTCAAGAAGCCTGCAGCTTTTCCATTCTCATTACACACACACAAACCAGACCCATAGACCCACCAGCTGAGGCCAGTTCCACTGTAAGATAACTATAGTTGACTTATTAAGCCACAGATCAAATATATCTGAATTCTTCCTCTCAGATTTTTGTGAGGAAACAGATTTGATAAAGTCAGTGGGATTTTCTCTTTTTTTAATTTCTGTATCTTTGTGTTTTGGTGAAATCACACAGCTGGTTTGATGATGACTGACAGTGGTGAATGATTTTATTGATCCCCGTGCAATTTCTCTGGGGACTCCAGCTTCTTTCCACAATCCAAAGAAATGCATGTTAGGTTAATTGGTGATTCTAAAACCTGGTTGTAGGTGTGGATGTGACAGTGTTATGTTTGTCCCTTTGTTGACCTTGTTGACCGGTATAATCTATAATCCCAATCTTACCTTTTGAGAGCTGGGATAAGCTCCAGCCTCCCTCAGAAACTCTGAGTCAGACTTGAGAAAGTTGTTCCGGTTGTTTTGTATTTGACTGGTGAAACTGGTGTTCAGAGCAAATGTGGATTTGGACAAAAGCTGTGTGGTTTCTGAATCTCTCCATGATAACCTTTATTGAGTTATCTTTTAGTGGGCCCTGACCTTTGACTGCCCAGTGGGAGAAAGACAGATGAATATCCTATAAGCTCATTTTGTCTTACTGCAAGTGGCAGCCTTCCAGGATTTTATATATACATGCTAACAGGGGCAACAAGACTTTTGTTTTACTTCCAAGAACCTGCTTCAGTGTTATTAACTACATTTAATCATAATTTAATTAATTAAAATATTTACTTTATTTTTTCTCTACTTTTAACAACAACTTTACAAAGTAAAATTCCACTTTGAATTCTCCATCTACTGGAAGAGATAAGGTTGGTTCGGGGGTGTATCTTCCCTGGGGGGTTTCTAACCGTTATCGCTTCCTGTTTGTTGTCACACATGTTAAACTGAGTCGATCAAGGAGGTGCAGAGCGAAACTGACGCCCGGTCAGTGAGCGCACTGGGGCGGGCAGGGCGATGCGGTCACCGGGGTACTTAAATCTTTTATCTTAAGAATGGCTGCTTTGGCGATAACGGGATTGACGTATTCCCGCTAGCTCCTCAACTCACTTTCCCAAAGAAAGCGCTGTTTGTAAGGGGGGCTCTGATCTCTACAGCCGGTTTCCACTGCGCGCAATCACAGCTCTAGGACCAGCGGTACAGTCGGTGCGCTCTGGCAGAAAGCATCCAGCCTCTTTATCTCTCGGTTCTAACAGCAATCGGTATTCTTTTCAATATCCCCGACCCTCACTCACCGCTCGCAATGAAACCGTTGTAATCCACCCTGTTAATTGTCTTTCTTTTTTTTTTCTTGGTTTCACACTTTACTTACTGCAAAGTGAGCGCAGAGAAGAGGAAAACGCGGGAAATACTCTTCATCTGCAAGTTTTCGTGTGTGTGCCGCACTGGAGGGGAGGAAGAGATGGCAGCCCCGGTGAAAGCAGCCCTGGCTCTCCTGATTTTCACCGTGACAAGTGAGTAATCCTTTCCAATCCTCTCGGAACGGGACGGGAGACTTTACTTTATTGGGCTTTAAAATCTGGCTTGGGTTGGCCATTGCAAAATTGCACACCCTCTCTTACACAAATGCATGCCAGTTAATATAACAGGTCTGATAAGTGATGGATTTAGTTGCTGATAAGTGCTTTCCTAAGGGGTTTAATTTCTTGGAAACATGGTTAAGCCACACTTTTACCTTGTAGTCTCGGGAAAGCAGGCCAGTGGGGATAAGTAGCGGCATTTCCATGCGTCAAACCCTTTAGCACGTGATTTTTCTGCACGCTTCAATTAACTAACACGCTTGTCGTTTAGGCAGAAACCCCACGGAGTTTTAATTACATTTGCATTTTAAGGGCAAGGGTGTGAAATCTGAGTAAGGAGCATTCATCACTCATTTTAGTTTGGTTCAAGACTTCATAGCCTGTAATTTAAATAACAAATCTGGCACCATGCTTTGAAGAGAACTCGCGAAACAGCTGACTGCGTGGTTGTAAGTGCAGATACAATTATTGCTTTTAACCTACATGAAATGCCTTCATTGCCAGTAAGTGAAAAAGACACTTTGATAACAATAGCAGACATTTAAATTGAGAGTTTGCTTACTTTAACTTACATCACACCTATCAGATGATCTCCCCACCAACAGTCAAGTAAAGTAACTTATGAGGTCCTAAATCAGGCAGGAGGAATCTATTATTGAGCTGTCAGTGGTGCTGAAATTGGATCAATGTGCAGCTCTACCAGGCAAACCCCAGTACCCATTGTGTTTGCTTCTCCAGTTCAGATAGACAGAGAGATAGAAAAACAGTGTTACAACTACTGCAGTGGAATTAAATTCAGTAACTGAGGGTTTAATTTGCCCCCCTGCCATGAATAGGGTGTGTTGTTACTGGAAGAAAAGTATGCTGTGCGCAGATAATATGAATTCATACGGGGGAATATGGTAAATGTGCTGATTCTTTTCTACTCTGATTGAACACTCAAAGCGCTTTATACAACATGCCTCAGTCACACATTCATACAAACACTTTTTTCTATCTGACAATCACACAAACTCATACGCACAAGGATACAAGGATACCTTGACATGCAGACTGGGGAAACCAGGGATCAAAACACCAAGCATGCAATTAGTAGATGACCTGCTCTACCTCCTCGTGTATTTCATCAGTTGCTGTATTAATAAAAATCTCAATATTAAACATGTTGTAAGTTCAAAAAGAAAGTCACTTTAATTTTTTTGAGTATTCAGTAAAACAGCTAATAAATTAAGCAGCATTAGCTAAGTGCATTCATATTATTTAAAAAAGTACAAAAGTGAAGTTCATGGTTTCAGACTTGCTTGTTCTCTGTAACTTATTCAGTGTCACCTGTGCTCTGTCTGCCGGTGATTCACTGTATGAGTCTGTCACTTCAACCAAACATTCTCATGGCTCCAACTCTAAAAGGACGAAATCCAGTCAGCCACTCTGCTGGGATGCATTTGCTCCATTGTGTTGGCTTCCCTACCGTTCTCACTCTGTGTCTCTGTTCCTGCACACCATCTTTTCTGCCTTACTCCATATTTTCACACTTTGTTTGTTTCCTATACTGCAACTTATCTAATATTTTCAGTGCTGCATCACACATTTCTCTGCCTTCTGTGCTCTCAGGATCATTTGCAGTAAATGCACAGTGCTAATGTGTGCTACAGCTATGCTATGAGATGTTTTGCTCATTGTAGGCTTGCAAGATCTTTAACATATTTCACGAAACCATCAGCATCACCATACCCTGATTCTGCTTCTCTGTAGCTCATGTGTGATGCATTATACGTGAGTGGGCAGAATTGTGCAGCTCCTAGTTTGTGCTTGTAGTTTCTCATGACTTTAAAACTGGTTTCTCATAACTGCAGATGTATATCTCGCCAGCAGGGCCCAGCATCACTGAGTCAACACTTCATAGTAAACTATTAGTCATTGCGTTGGCAGGATTGTTTGGATGCTGCGCTTTGAAGGAGAGATGCATGCCGATGAAAAGATGTATCGAAGTGCTTTGCAAAGCAAAAAGAAAAAATGAAAGCGGCACCAGGTGGTGCACACCTAAGCAATGCTTCCACTTAGAGGTGACACTGAGCGAGCTGAGCGCAAAAGAAAGGCACTTTTACTGCATCTGCTGTCTCTCTTCCTAAATCTGCACATGTTCCTGTCACGCTGTGAACAAAAGAGCAAAGCAGGACAGAAAGACACGAGGGAGAGACTGTGACAGATTAAAAGAAAATCATTGTAATAAGAGAATTTGTTTTATTCTCACAGACAGAAGGACTGTCTGGGATGAGGAAAAGTTTGGGGCAAAACAAGTAAAAGAAATCCCACGAGGCGCCAAAAACACAAAAATCTCTCAGGCAGTAGATTTGCTACGAACAATATGAAATGCGTGGATGTGAGACTCTGTGGATGTGTATGCACGCAGGCCTGTATTTTATAACATGACTGATATGGACAGCATCCTGAGTAAAACCAAAGACAGCTGAAGCCTAAATTGTTTTGGCCTCTGAAAGGCCACTGCAGATGGTAACACGCTGAATAATTCACTAACCTGAAAAGAAACCTACAGGATGTAGAATTGTTTTTTCCTCCCCTCTCTTCACTCTTGACTGATGACACAACCTCTCTGTCCATCTGCATCACTCAAACTCAGCGGCACGCCTGAAAGCTTGTTTTTGTTTGTTTTATAATTATTTCCATGTTGTGATGGAAACGGCGTTGATTTTATGCGAGCGAGAAAGACTGGGAGACTAATCTCTGATTGTGTCTGCGTCTCCGCGCAAGTTAGATGATGGCATTTTTATTTTAGCGGTAATGAATTATTGAGGTGTGGAGAGTGCAGTGAGGCAGACAGGAGTGTGTGTGCATACATGTGTGATGAGACCTGTTGGTAGACTCCCTCCCGCTCCATCTCTACTTAAGCCGTATCCGCATCTTATTTTAGCATCATCTACCATTTTAGCCATTACCGTCGAACCCACCATCTATATCGCATCTCTTCATCATTTTCAGACACATGAAGCAAATTGTCTTTCCCAGTTTGTTCATGTTTTGTGCTGGATTTATTTTTATACTGCCTCTTTACATTTTTAAGGCAATGCGACGTTTCTTGTTTCTCTCAGGCTAAAATCAGAGTGCAGCCATGGAACAGCCACAAGCTGAAGTCACTAGAGAAGGAGTAACGCGTCAGGGTCAAACAGCTACAAAACTGTGCATTCAAATTAGAAACCACATCTGTTTAGTTATTTCACTTTGTTCTACTACAATGCTCTTTTTGTATAGTGTATAGATGTGTTTGAATTTTGTCTATTGCTCCTGCTCCAAATGACTTTTTTACTGATTGTTCTCTGCTTCAGAAAGATTGAAACACTTAGAGCAAATAAAGAAGGCGATGAGAATGATTTTAGTCACGATAGCAATAAAATGTTATATTTCAAAGTAACTGTGAGAGCTGCAGACTGAAAGACTTCTCTAAAAAAAAATACTGTGTCTTTATAATCTTAAAACAGTTGTGGGAAATAGTTTATTGGCAGTGCTTAACTTGAATTGCCCCATCTGACAACAAAATTGCTTTCACTGGAACTTTATTTCTGTGCTGGGATAAGCTGTTTTTAAACATGTTTTATTTGTTGCGTCCTATAAATAGAATCACATGCAAAGCAAATGTGATAATTAACAAATAGAAACAAAAATAAAATAAAATGAATCTGTAAAGAGTATAAGACTGAGGACTCACATATATGACATTTGAGGTTGAGTCATTGATCAAAAGTACTGAGCGAATACAAAAAGAACAATAAATATGAAAATCAAAAGAACATAACAAAGAAAACATGCAGGAGCCAAGCAGGACAGCAAAAACAGACACTGTAACAAGAGTAAGACAGGACTATACACTCACTGGTCACTTTGTTAGGTAAACCTTCCTGTAACTCTTTTTGCATTCAAAACTGCTGTAATTATTCGTGGCATAGATTCAACAAGGTGCTGGAAACATTCCTCACAGATTTTGGCCCATTTTGACACGAGAGCATCACATGGATTCAGTAGATTTCCCAGCTGGACATCTACGATGGGAATCTCCTGCTCCACCACATCCATGGAGGCCATTCGAGTACAGTGAAGTCATGTGCTGTGTGTTATTTGCCTGCTTAAAGCAGTCAGACTATCCTCTTACTGTGGGGCTGATCACCACAAAGGAGGTTAAAAACAGAAAGTAGCGCCAAAAACTAACAGGAAGTAACCAAAAGACAAAATACTAAACACAGACATGAATAACAAACCCCTGTGTGTAGGTGCTAATGGAAAGACATGAGAGAGTGGACAAGAGACGGGAAATACTAAGGGATTTAAAACTACTACAACCAATAAAAACCAAGATCTGAACCAAAACACTCAACACTGGAATAACCAGACACTAAAAACAGCAAAGGACACAGGACTAAAATTTTAACATAAAAATAACAATAAAATTAACAGGAACCAAAAACTCAGTCTCAACATAAGAATCCAAGACTGATTTTCTGGTACGTGATACTTTCAAACTCTGAAATCAGAAGAGCTGAAGGCCACCAAAATCTGATAACAAGTTGATTTTAATTAGAAGTAGAAGCTGGCCCCACACGGCTGTTTATTGCATGTAAACAGTGAATTGTTGTCAGGCTTTAATCCCTTTAAAAATGAAACTCATAAATCCCTGTTATTACTCATCACCATAATATAGCATGATCCTATTTAATTTTATCTGATGATTATACTAATCTGGGAATTGTTTTGTCTCACGCTCTGATGTTTCCATTGTATGTTGTCGTGTCTCTATTGTCCTCTTCTCCTGGCACGAGTCTCCTCTCCGTCTAATCCTGACAGACGCAGCTTTTTGTCTCTGAGGAGGTTTACCTTCGGGGTTTCTTGTCATAGTCGCTCAGACACCGGACACTTCTCCTGTCTCCTGTCTGAAGGTTAATGTAAAGTGACCAAGTGTAGCATATACCTCTTCTTCTGTCACCTGCCTTTAAAGCTCACATCCTCTTATTTTCAGTCCGATTCTGACATGTTTCAAAACATATTGGTTTCTTGAGTATATCTTGACAAGACAGTTGAGAGCATGGCCGCAAAGCTATACAAGTGAAGTGCCTGAACAGGTGTGTTCTTCTAAGTCGATGCACAATGCCATTATGGGGTAGAATATGGTTAGAAAATAGATTTCAGTGCTAAAGTTGTTTAAATATACTGTGTTTCAAACAGCAATTTGTTTTTGCCCCTCAGCAGTAAAAGGCTGAAGGGGTATGTCATAGAGAACAAGGCACATCTAATAAAAATCTTGGTTCAGAGGTCAGTTTTGGTGAAAATTACCTAGGATTTTCAAACTTTAACCACAGGTGCAACTAATAGGAGGCTGAGGGCACTGCTATGATATTTTGACTTGCTTCTTCGCAACTTCAGTGTTACTTGCTTTGGCCAGGCAAAGGCAGATCACAGTTTACCTGCTTTGTGTCTGGCAAAGCCAAAGATGACTCATCTAAACAGACACCACTGCATAATAGAGGACTGGCAGCGTTACTCTTCATTAAGACACTGACACAAACCCCGTTATTTACTTTTCTGGTTCTCTGGTGTTTTGTTTGTACTTTTAGGATAAAGGTTAAGATTCAACATGTACTATGTAACATGTTTTTTTGAAGCTGGTAGTTTATGTTGCTTTGGGCTGAGATTTGCAAAGCATTAATACAATTCACTTTCCCCTGCTCGTCATTCTCCTGTATACACTGTCTTGTAAGCAGAAAACGCATAGCCAACAGTCATGTCAAGCAAAGTTTATTTATGAGGCACACACAGAAAAAAAATGCTGCCACAAAAGCCTCCCAGACCTCAAATAACATAAAAACACACAAGGCAAATCATACCAGGAAGCAACACGTTCAGGACAAAACAGGACAGCATAGAAAGCTTTTAAATGGAAATTTATGTGTTTGTGTGGCAGCACAAAAGACAATGGCTTCTTAAATTGCAGTTAAACAT
The DNA here is from genome assembly GCF_056152115.1 of Neolamprologus brichardi. Taxonomy (NCBI): domain Eukaryota; kingdom Metazoa; phylum Chordata; class Actinopteri; order Cichliformes; family Cichlidae; genus Neolamprologus; species Neolamprologus brichardi. The sequence continues at coordinate 28,368,106 of NC_142105.1, forward strand.
AAAACAGAACAGATATGCGATAAGTCATCCATAATATTTTCTTTATTTAGTATTTATTTCTTAAAAAACACCAATATTTATTCCTCTTAAAATTGAATATACAGTCAGTAGTTTATATGATGAAATGTCTGGGCATGAGGTGCTTTGAGCTGGTGCAAAACTTGTTTATGTTTTTGTGTTTGTGTATTGAATTGTGACTGAATACAATTACATGTGATCTGTTTGTGAGACAGTAACACTCCCACTCATGACACATACACACGAGCGCATGAGAGCATGCAGCGGGCTGCATCACTGCAGCCGAAACCTGACAACACAAGATTTAAACATCGCTTCACCAGCTAGAGCTTTGGGCATCTGTGTTTTCTCATTCAAGTCCCACTGAAATAAAATGTGAATCGTGAGTGAGTTAGTGGTCATTAAAATGCTTTAATTGCATACAGATATATTTTATAGTCACCAAAATGCAGGGCTGCAAACAAGAAGGTATTTACTGCAGGAGACTCAAAGTAAAGTTAATGGATGGTCAACCAAACAACGGCTTATTCTGCTGTAAATTTTAGCTCAAGGTTGTGTTAAATTCAAGGTCTACATGAGGCCCCAGTTCACTGTACCCAATAACTTAAGCTGCACGGTAGTAAAGATGTGCTTACTGTAAGCTTGATCTGGCTGCATCATCACAACAAGCACTCGACTGAGATGATGAAATTACGAATAAGTCTGGCTTATTCTTGACATTCTGACTGTATGATAGCCAGAGGACATTTAGCTCCGTGAAACAGAATAAACTGGAGTAGCTACCATTACGTATGAGGAAGAAATATGGAATATGTTCATTCTTAGTAATGCAATTTATTTTTTACTTTATAAAATTGGAGCTAATTTATTTTAAGAAAACAGATGAAGACTGTACACAATAGTTCTGGAAACAGTCCAGAGATGCACAACGAGACAAACTTAAGGAGGGATCGGCTAAAATAAGCCAGCTGTGGGTTTTTTTTTTATTTTGATGTGGCTGTGGCTCAGGAGGTGGAGGAGGTGAACTGCTAGTTGGAAGGTTGGTGGTTTGATCCCTAGCTGTGCCAGTCTGCATGCCAAAGTATCTTTGGGCAAGTTATTGAACCCCAAGTTGATCCTAAAGCTTCATTGGAGTGAATATTAGACAGAAAGAACAGATGTGGAACGATGTTGCATAGAGTTCAGATTAAAGGTAGAAAAATACTCAATAAGAACCAGTCCAATTACTGTTTGCTTTTCATTTACAGAGTGGAACCAGTGTTGTATTAGACTGTGCTCACACTTGCTTGTCATATCACAGTCATTAGTCAGTGCTTAGCACTTTTCTAACATGCCTTTGATAGGAGGTTATAATGGGTTGTAATGAGTTGTGATATCCTCTGTAGTGTACTTCTGACTGTTTTCCCCCTGTGTGCGTATTTGTGTGTGCAGCTATCCTGTGTGCGGAGGTAGAGGAACGGTTGGTGAATCACCTGTTGTCACCAGAGCGCTACAACAAACTCATCAGGCCAGCTATCAACACCAGCCAGCAGGTCACCATTTACATCCAGGTGTCTCTAGCCCAGCTGATCAATGTGGTAAGAAAACACACAAACAAACCCAGAACCTCACATGCTGTGAGCAAAGAGGCATACCCTACTAATGTCAAATGACTGGGGAACACATTAACCTGGTTGTTGTTAATAAGAAGAGTCAGTGGAGCCACTGCTTTAAGAATTTCCCCATGTCTGTGTTTCAGAATGAGAGGGAGCAGATCATGACCACCAACTGTTGGCTCACCCAGGTTAGTGTCAAAGCACCTTGCTCATTATTTTTTGTTTGTTTGTTTCCGAGGATCGGACCAATTAAAAAATTTGACCATTAGGGTCTAATATCAGTGCATGAACCACTACAATTATAAATGTACTGTCATGGTCCTGGGTCAGTTGAGTTTTTGTATCATTGTTGAACTTTGATTTAGTCATTTTTTATCTTTTCTAGTCTTTTGGTTTCGGTTCCTGTGTTCCATGGTTGCTGTCCCCCCCGTCTGTGTTTCTTCCCTCAGGTCATGTCCAGTGTTTTTTCAAGACTCTGTGCAGGTCATGGTCATGTTCATGTTGCTTGTTCTAGTATATATTTCATAGTTCCTTCACGGTCCAGCACAGGTCTTGTTCATAGTTGTCACAGTCGTCGTAGTCATAGTTTTCGTTGTTCTTAGTTTCTCCAGTTTAGGTTTTAGTTTAGGTTAACCACTGTCCCTGCTGTTTGGTTTGCCTTTCTATAAGCCTTGGGTTTCGTTTAAAGTTCAGTTTTGTCTCCTTGCCTGTGTCCATGCCTGGGCCCTCCCTCACTCACACATGGTCTGCCCCGCGGACCGTGACATGTTCTTTAAATGCATTTGTATGTATTCACGTAGTTAATGATAGATGTCTCTTTTTGTCAGAAATCATGGGCATGAATACCATGGTAATTTTGGGCTTTTAATGACTTCACTGAACTGTTTTCTAGAGTGTCACATACATCTTTAATAATTAAGAAAAAACAAGAATTGGGTGCACAAGTATGAATTTTTTTTTTTGGATTTCCTCTAATCCACACAGTCACCCTAAGATGAGAGGAAATTAGTTAGCATGTTTAGGAACAAGCTAGGAATCACAAAGGATCAAACCTGCCATGAACTGGACGTTGCTGGAACACCAGCATCACTGTTCACACTGAAGTTACCATGGACTGAAATTATAATCAACAAAGAAACCTCGGCTCCAAAATGAACACTTTCACATTCAACAGAAATTTGCAGCTGCCCACAAGGACAGGCCGAATGTCTTCTAGAGAAATATTCTATGGTTAGATGAGACAAAGATTGAGCTTTTTGGCCACATTGACAAGAACTATGTTTGGAGGAATAAAGGTGAGGCTTTAATACCTAAGAACAATATACCAGCTGTCAAGTATGGTGGTGGTAGCATTATGCTCTGGGACAGTTTTGCTGCCAGTGGTACTGTTGCACAAACTGGATGCAATAATAAAGAAGGACTACCTCCAAATTCTTCAGCGTCGCCTCAAATCAGCAGCTAGATGGTTGAAACTTGGAGACAACGCTGTGTTCTAACAAAAATCCCAAACACACATCACAGCTGGTTTTGGAGTGGATTTAGCAGTCTACCTTTAAGGTACTGAAACTCTGGGGACTACTCTTGGAAGAGTCGTGCCAGGAAACCAAACAATTTCCCTCCACTCTATCAGTTCTGGCAGAAATAGTGGCCAGAATTATGCCAGAAGCTTGTTGATGACTACCCAAAAAAAGCCTCAAATTACCACAACATTCAAGCCCATAATAAATATTTGTAAACTTGTGACCATAACTGTATGTGGCTCTTGATTTTAATTGTTTACTTGTATGTTCATGCATGCCCTTACGTGCCTTTCTACACCAGGGTTGGAATGACTACAGATTAATGTGGGATCCTGAAGAGTACGAGGGAATCAAGAAAATCCGACTCCCGTCACAACACATCTGGTTGCCTGACATTGTCCTTTACAACAAGTATGTCCTCTTTGTGACAGACGCAATAAATGTGTGTGTAAAACTAAGTGATGAAAGTAGGAACTGACAGAAAGCTTGAGTAACTTCACTTTAATATTTACAAAAGCCCCATTTCCCTAAAAGCTTTCCAATTCTATCCTCTTACTCAGTCTATCCTCCTATCTCATTTTTAGCCCACTTGTCACTTCTTTTAGGTTAATAAATAGTGAATAATGAACCAACAATTTTTTAATGGCATTGTATGGAGCGTCTGCAGATAGTCTGATAATAATGAAGACTGTTTGAATGTTAGAGAGCGTATGAGTCATTCACACAAGGAGATTATGAATTAGAATGGTAGAATCAGGCTGTAGACAGAGTAAAACAATTTGTTTTTATCTCTTAAGTGTTAATCCGTAAGGTCACCAGTTTTGGTGCACTTGAATAATATTATTTTTTAATCAATATTCACTGCTCCATTTGAGGTTAACCTTGCAGTATGCAGTAGAGACTGCTTCACACTACACTAAATGTTTACCTTTCTGGTTTTTTAGACTTCCTGTAAACATTTGCAGTTTGTTTATGATTGGAAAGAAAAGCTTCAGATTTATTCCCGCGCAATTCTGCAACTGCTGTGTTGACAGAAACACAGAAATCCAGACTTTCCAACTTAGTTACATTGGAGAGCAGGATATCCTTGTACATTATTGATTGTTTTGTACTGCGAGCACAGGTATACAAAATGATGAGGTGAGAATATCTTGGCACATCTGGAATTTATCTTGTAACTCGGGAAAATGGCTGCAGGGAAAAATCAATACATCAGTACTTCTGCACTGTAAAAAACAGAGGAACCCGGAGAAATAAGCTGCACTGCTCTTATTCACTTAAGAATCGGTTGACAGACGCAAAGGCCTGTGAACATCACGTCGTCTGTCACCCATATAGGTCAGCAGATGGGTCTCATCTCCATCTGTTAGTTTCTTGAAAAACATTAACTGTTGATTTTCCCCGTTTAAAATGTATTCAATGTGAAAGTCCTTCCTTTGTTGTACCACAGAACAAAAGCATCATAGCCAAATGCAGTTTGAGTTTTTGCTGAATTTTGTTTTGTGTGGTGATCAGAGGTTTTTTCATCTGGCTTTTCTGTGTTAAGTTTGCTGTTTTCCCCGTGCCTGTACAGCTTCTCTCTGGGCCACATTCCAGAAACCTGCACTTTAGGTTAATTCCTGATATGTTGTTTGCTTGACACAGTCAAGCAGTTTTGCACAAGCATGCATAAATAGGTACTGTTTTTTCTACCTGCCCATAGGAGAAATAATTTGAGAATATAATTCTTTGAATAGTAAAAGTAATTTTATTTCTGAATTTAAGAACAGTTGTTGCAGAAAGTTAATATGAGTGTGAAAGCTGTGTCTGCCTCTTTAGGCTGCAGGAATAATTACACTGAGCCCACGGTTGGTGTGGGCTTACGATGAGGAAAAACCACAGTAGTGGTAATCTGCTTTGTTTCCTGTTAATGGTTTTATTCATTAGACCATAATGTTTCATTTGAAAGATGAATTTCTTTTTTGTTTGCAGCATCAGAAATCATTTTGTATGCGTTCTCCACTTTCCCGCCACAGGATTTAATAAACTAATTTCTGCAGTGTCTTGATGCATGCTCAGTCATCCAGGTAAGTAAATCCCAAAAGGTTGATCCTGTTCATCTGGACGTAGCGTTTTCAGTGGGAGAAAAGTTTCGTCAGTCAATCAAGTGACTTCTTCTGTCTCTGGCGACTGCAGGTTTCCCCAACCTTACAAATAGTACATTTGCACAATGGGCTGGTAGGTCAGTTCCTTGATTGTTAATATGCAAATTCTCATGACCAATGATCAACAACCACTGATTAAAGCCCATCGATCAAAGACCATAAGTACCATTCACAGAGAGTTGGGGAATGGCCGCAATCACAGCATTGTAAGATGGCGAAAGTAAGATTTGCATGAAAAGGGAAAGACCATCTCTGAATCGAGGAGGAGGCCTAAGGGAACATCTTTCACCATCTGACAATGCTGTGATTGCAGCTGTTCCCCAGCTCTCTGTGATATTTAAGTCCAGTAAGTTGTGATTGGAGCATTCATGACCTTGTTGTTGAGCACATTTCCCAGTTGCTTGATTGGATTGATATCTGCACAATTTAGACCAAGTCTGTGAAGGTTCTCAGTCATCCAGGTCATTGTAGTCTAAGGAGCTTGAAAAGAAAAGCGTCTGGACTTCTTTAAGTTGCTTGAAATTGAAGCAACTTAAAGAAGTCCAGACACTTTTCTTTCCAAGCTCCTTAGACAATTTAGACCAAGTCAACACCTCAAGCTCATTTATGAACCATTTTTGCTTTGAGGCAGGGCACATTATGCTGCTGAAAGAGGCCAGAGACATCAGGGAAAAGCATTTCCATGAAAGGGTGTACATGGTCTACAACAATGCTTAGCTAGGTGGTATGTGTCAAATATGCACATGGATGGCAAGACCCAACGTTTCCCAGCAGAACATTGCCCAAAGCATGGCACGCACCCGGCCATCCACGGGATGTAAACGAAAGACCAGGCCACCTTCTTCCATTGCTCCATGGTCTAGTTCTGATGCTCACGTGTCCATTGTTGTCACTTTCAGTATGGACACCCTGACTAGTCTGTGGCTGTGAAGATACACGCGCAAAAAACAGCAATCAATTGTGTTTCTGACAATTTTCTATCAGAACCAGCATGAACTTTTTTTTTTTGACAATTTGAGCTACAGCACCTCGTCTGTTGGATTGGACCACACAGGCCAGCCTTAGCTGTCCATGTGCATCAGTGACCCTCAGCTGCTGTTACCTTGTCTCTGCTTCATCATGGATCATCAGACCACTTTTGATAGATATTGACCGCAGCAAACAGGGAACAACCCACAAGACCTGGCACTTTGGAGATACTTTGACCCAGTCACCTACATCAAACTCGCTCAAATCCATACACTTGCCGATTTTTCCTCCTCGTACCTCATCACCTTTGAGGATAAAATGTTGCTCGCTAATCTATCCCACCTACTAACAAGTGCTGTGATGAAGTCAGTGATACTCATGTTGCCTGTCAGTGCTCATAATGTTATGCCTGATTAGTGTAAGAGCAACTACAAGAGATTTCCTTGACTCTGATTAATCAGCACTGTGTGAACTCATTTGTCATTGCCTTGCACTTAACATACCCACACTCCAGCTTAAAAGTGAAAAGTTAAAAATTAACCATAGTCTATGTCACTATACTAAAGGAGCATCAATAACCAGCAGTGTACATGCATTTATCTTTCTACAGTGAATAAAGCCAACAGTGTACAGTGTACATGCATTAATTCACTTTTACACTGAATAAAAGTAGTGAATTATTACATGTGTATGCAATAACTTGCAGTTAACATTGCAGTTAAAAAGGTTATCTAAGAGCAAGAGCATCTTTTTAAGAAACCACACCACACACGCTCTAAAACGCACTCCTGAAGCTGCAGGGTACTGAGGTATCTACTGAGCATTTAGGGTTTGGAAACCTTGTTTTAGGGCATCTCAGTGTTGCTAATGAAGGACAAGCAGCTGTTTTTTATTCTCTTCCCAGATTTATCCAAGTTTCCCCTTAACTTATGTAATAATTTACATGAAAACAACCTCTTGTGTCATGACAAAATCTCCAACAACTGTTCTTGAACTCTGAGTCATGATTTTCATCGGCTCATGGTGTTTTATGATTGAACTTTGGCTTTTAGGCCAACATGGAGAAAAGTTCCTAAAGTAAAAGATAAAAAGAGAAACTTGAGTTTGAAATGAAACCTCAGAAAACACGCGTGATTGTTCTCTCAGCTACTGTAACCCCTAAGCTTGAGTCTTACAGTTGTTTGAACTGTTCTTGTGTTTTGACCTTGTGCTTGCAGGCATTCAAATTTTATGAATGGAGATTGCTCATCAGCTGAAGGACAACCTGAAGAGCATAATAGCTTAAGAGACCAGTGAGAGGTCATCTATCTATCGCTGTTTGGTAACTTCAGGTTGAGGTCTAACTTTGGGAGACCTGAGGTCACAGTAAGCAGGTGGGGCCTCTGCATTTTTTATTAGTCTGGATATACACAGCAGCCCCAAAGCATTAGAGGCAAGTGGGATGGTTGTATTCCTGACCCACTTTATAATTGATAGGCCACTTATTTATAATGCATCCCCTGCAGTCCTGATGAGATGAAGAAAAAAGTCAGTCTCAGCAGATTTGAGTTGTGAGGGACAGGTGTTGCCTTGATGCCAGCATGTGTCCCAGGCCAAGCTCTTCCCTTGAGATGCTAAATGCATCCTTTGGACTTCAAACTGTTGCATGCGTCACCTCTGCAGCCTTGTGGTAGCAGTCAGGCAATCTTTTACTCAGCATTCGGTGAATGAATTAACTTAAAAACCATGTTTGTCTCGTGCTAAAAGTCTGTAACAGGATTTCTTGACTTTATTCAGAGAATAAAAGGCTATTTTAATAAATGTGATGGGATATTGACGAGTGTCCCACAGCACAGTGTTTCTTATTAACTGCAGCTAAAAGTGTGCAGCTGTATAACAAAGCACAATGTTAATTAAAATCTGACAATAGCCATTATCAGACTGAAACAGCCAAATGTTGTAAAAAGGCAGAGTTGGGTATATCAGTGATATTGAAGAATGATCAGATACCAGATTATCAATCATTATAGGATCAATTATTTTATTTACACAGTAATTAACGCTTATTGTTGACTTTAATTTAAGTTCATTAAGTAATTTTGTTTGAATGTGGCTTCAGCAACTCATACCACCAAAACCACATCACTGCCTGAAAGCATTTTGGAAATAAGAAAATGAACATACTGTACATAGGTGTGTTTGTTAAGAAGTACAAACTCTCACAAGAGGATTATTTTTTCTTCACTGAAAGAGCAGAGCATGCTCTATCTATCTAACTCTGTGTCCGAATCATAGATTTCCACAGAAAGCACATTATTCTGGGTGAAATGGGGTAAACAGCGGAGACTTTATTTTAGGAATTATTTTTCGTTTTTATTCACAGTTTTGTCTGTCTAAGGAAATCAAGTTACCTATAAAATTAAGCAAAAATGATTTGCATTAAAACACTCAAGTGTCCTTGAGTGTTGTCTTGTTTCAGTTGGCGTATCTTTGTGAGTACGCATGAAGCGCCTCAGCTGGCTCCTTCAAATACAAAGAAGCACTGGTTTAAATGATGTGATATGGGCAATCTTTTTGTGAGTGCTTGACTTTACTGACTTTATCTCATCTCCTGCCTTTTCCTCAGTGCTGATGGGACATATGAAGTCTCCTTCTACTCCAACGCTCTGGTCTCCAATAATGGTGAAGTGGCCTGGCTCCCACCAGCGATCTACAAGTCGGCCTGTAAAATCGAAGTCCGTGATTTTCCCTTTGACCAGCAGAACTGCACTCTCAAGTTTCGCTCTTGGACCTACGACCACACGGAGATCGATCTCATCCTCCTCAGTGATTACGCCTCACGCGATGACTTCAAACCTAGTGGTGAGTGGGATATTGTTTCACTGCCTGGACGCAAGAATGAAGACCCTAACGATATCAGATACCTGGATATTACTTATGATTTTATTATCAAGAGAAAACCTCTCTTCTACACCATCAACCTGATCATTCCCTGCATCCTGATCACGTCGCTGGCTATTCTTGTCTTCTACCTCCCATCAGACTGTGGTGAGAAGATGACTCTTTGTATCTCAGTCCTCCTGGCCCTTACTGTGTTTTTACTCCTTATCTCAAAGATTGTGCCACCTACGTCTCTAGCAGTGCCTCTGATTGGGAAGTACCTAATGTTTACAATGGTGCTGGTCACCTTCTCTATTGTCACCAGCGTTTGCGTGCTCAACGTGCACCATCGGTCACCCAGTACGCACACCATGCCTCCATGGGTCAAGCGTGTCTTTCTGTACCGGCTCCCCTCTTTCCTCTTCATGCGGAGACCAGGAAGTTCCAACATCCGTGAACGGTTCCGGAAAAAACACCAGAAGCAGAAGTACTCTGACCGGAAGCAGTGTGGAACAGAAGTTGGAGGTGGAAGCTCTGTGGGAATGGCTGATTCCTCCTCATCCTTCTTTGTCAATGAGGAGTCAGCCAAGCGCTATGGCTGGAGGGTCAGTGACTGCTCAGAGAACACAGAGTTCAGGAAGAGGATGACGCTCAAGAGCAACATTGACGTGGAGGATGCAGTGGATGGAGTACGTTATATTGCGGAGAAGATGAAGAGTGAGGATGATGATGAAGGGGTAGGTGTTTGGAAGAAGTAATCGGATCTATATCATGATTTATATGCTAATATATATATAAGAATACTTCTTTCTTTTGTAAGGTTTAATCATAATCACTTGTTACCTGAATCTCAGTTCACTTTAGTTCAGACTCATGAACACAAGTGGTTAATATCCAACGTCTTTATGTCTCTGCAGATCATTGAAGACTGGAAATACGTGGCGATGGTTATCGACCGTCTTTTCCTGTGGATCTTTGTGTTTGTGTGTGTAGTTGGGACGATGGGGCTCTTCATGCAACCTCTTTTTCAGAGTTATAACACCCCCATTGTTGAGGACGTGGATCATAAATCTGAAACTTGATGTGACTCAGAAGTGACTTTTTATTTCCCGAAGCAGATTTTAACACATAAAGTCATATGTCCGCCTCTCACCTCACTCTGACTGGGAAAGGATGCATTTTAGCCTTTCCATTTCCTCCTCCCCTTCCCTGCTCTGCCTTTTGAACCTTACACATACCCCCGCAGTCCTATAATCAACTCATCTGCCATTCACACAGGGGCTGTGATTGTTTTATTTCAGAGGATCTGCCACCCCAACCTTTATAACAGAAAAAAATTAAGAAAAAAACATAACCCAAGGTGTTTTTTTGTGTTTTTTATCTGTCACAATATTTACTTCAATACCTTTATCTAAAAGGTTGGGATGCTATGCAAAATGTGGTTGTATTCTCATTTTGGAGAGGCAGCACAAGTCTGGGTGTAGCCTCTTGTATCAGCCACACTTTCACTAATCCCTATAAACAAATGCGTGCAGACAGCCATGGCTGTAGCAGTGCAATGGCTCGTGCGTGAACCACCAGGCAGCATACCATTCAGTAAAACAAGGCAACAGCCTTTATACCTTTACCTGCAGCATCACTTTGCTTTAAGAATGTGAGTGCTGGATGGACCACAACAGTTTGGAGCATTATGAAACAAAAGGAATTTTACTGCAAAACAATGCTGGGAAAACTGCTTCTCCCTTTTCTGATTTCTTTCTTTCTTTTTTCTTTTTTTTTGCATATTTCTCACACTTAAATATTTCAGAGCTTTAAAAAGATTTTAATATTAAATAACCTGAATAAATAGTAAATCCAAACTTACATTGGGCGTAAAGCTAACACAGCAGAACATCATGCCTGCAGTTAAAGCAGGTGGCAGTGTGATGGTCTGGGGCTGCTTTGCTGCCTCAGGACCTGAACAACTTGCTGTAATAGATGAATACTTAGGCCTACCAGAAAAAAAACTCAATGCGAATTACTGCAAATACTTGATTGCAGTTCTTGCTGCCAAGGGTGGCACAACCAGTTCTTAGGTTTAGGGGGAAATTACTTTTTCACACAAGGCCACATGGGTTAGGATAGACTTTTTTCCCTTAATAAATTAAATCATCACTGAATAACTTGAGTTATCTTTGTCTAATATTAAAATTTGTTTTATGTTCTGAAACATGAAAGTTTTACAAAATGCAGAAAACTAAAACCAGGAAGGGGCGGGGTACTTTTTATAGTAATGTATATTAGATAGAATATAAAAGAAAGTAGAAAATAAACAACTCTGAAACATGCTATTAGTACCACGTTAAAAATAAATCTTTTTAACACATATTTTTAGCTTCTACTTTGTAGTATTTTTAGTTAAACAAAGATTTTAAATGATTTTTTTGTTCTATTTATGTTAACATTTTACACAGCGTCCCATAATTTTTTAAAAATGGATTATACTTAATACCTTTCTTGTATCATTCTCACAAGAAAACTAGAAAAGAACAAGAGCCAAGTTAGAATTAACCAAAATGCTGTTTAAATATAAAATATTAAGCCTGATCTGATCACTTAGGGGTCAATATCTTTCTTAAAGGACTGAAATGTAGCATATTTGAAAACACATCTTTACAGGAAACGAGACTGAACTATCATTGTTCGTAAAGGTTACACAAACAACAACTCAGGACTTATATTCCACCCCATTTATTTCTTATCTGTGTCGCTGCGTCCAAATCAAGAAATAATTCTAGTGGCTGTGTCAGGACGTAACTGGGACTGGCATGTGCACAAACCAGTACAGATGCTGATTTTGTTAACTTGAAGAGTGACAGAGCCCAAAGAGAAAGAAAATCTTACAAACCGGCTGATTTTTAGGATGAGGACTTTACACCGCTCATGCAAGCAAAAGATGAATCTGCTTTGTGAAGACACCCAGAAGATGCTCATTCCCCTTGTGTCCTTTTGCCAATACCAATATACAGCCGACACAAAACAGCTGACAGCTGGACTGCTTAAATAACAATGATAGGTGTGTATGAGGGAGGCGACCGACCTTTTGTTTACGCTCACACAGCTCACTGTGCAGATTATAGGCTGACTTGATAAGCTGATCAAATCCATGTGCGTCTTTGTTTGAAATAAAGGCGGGTAAATAGTGCTAAAAATTCTCCAAACCAATGACTGTGAAGCTGTTGCTTGTCGCCGTGCGGATTTTAAAAGTACAGCACGCCGGTCAAAAGCAGTGCTCGTCAGCATCCATCACCAAAAAACCAGCAGCAATAATATTGTACAGTATTTTATACACACTGACGTGGATGAAATGACCAAACAGCCTGTCGCTTCACTTTCATCATCTGCCATCATATTGTATACTTTACAGCCTGTTCTCAGATGAATTACTTGAAATCATATCCTGTTATTTCTGAGAGGTATTATATAACGTTTCACCTTCCTAATGCACTCGTCGGTCACTGCTGCCAATGTCAGCTTGGGAAAAAAAGGGTTTACTGATCTAATCCAGCTTGATTGATTTGTTTCATATTTCATTTGTTGGTGGATGGTTGAATGAAAACATGCTTTCTATGTTTCTTCCCAGTAGACAGTCATGTTACGTGACATGCCGAGTTTTGTCTAACAGTAAGGGGATGTGTTGGGACCTGATGTCTTGCTAAATGAATCAATAAAGGTTAATGAAAGCAACAAGCAGGCCTCATGAATCCCATCTACACTATTCACTCTAGCCTGTGGTTTTTTTCCACATGCCTTAGTTTTTGCGTTTCTCTCTATCTGGGACATTTTTATTCTCATTCTCTGTCTTCCTTCTTGATTTTTTGCTTATATAGTCGGAGATCATTTCACCTGAAAGTACAAAAGAAAAGAAAAGAATTTTGAGCAGGAGTTTCTGGAGTGTGTGCGATCTGTGTGTCCTGGGTCAGTGCTAAAATTAGTCAGCTGACTGCAGATTCATTAGACAGTCTCGTATCCTCAGGCCTTGCAACTTCACCTTCTGTTAGCTTAAGATGGCAGCGAGGCTGCATGACTGCTGAAGAGACACAGCTGGTGAATGAATGGACATACACACAGTCACAAATCTGGAAAGTCTGTATTATGATGCTTTATCACAAAGTAGCTACTTATCTGGGTTTTAAAGTATCTGATAGAGGCAAATATTTGGGTACATGTTACAGATAATCACATTTCACACAATCAGAGTCAAAGCTTGGTCATTATTTACTGTTATTCTATTATTATATAATTTTCAGTAACAATTGGAGCTTGGAAAACAGAATCTCCAACATATTTATTATTAACATTTTTTATTTGTTCTTCCAAACCAGAAATACAAACAAACTGGTGTGTACAGCAAACGTACTACTGAGTGGGCCACTGTAATTTTCCTGCAAATGTTATATCAGCCACACACATGCCACATTTATTACGTAACATCATTGTTTGATATTAAAAGAGTTCAGGTGCTGAACTGGCCGGCCTGCAGTCTAGATCTTTCACCAACTAAAATGATTAGGTATATCATGAAATGAAACCACAACAAAGAGGACCCAGGACTGTGCAGCTAGAATCTTTTATCAGACAAAAATGGGACAACATTCCTTTTCCAAAAATCCAACAGCTGGTCTCCTGAGATCCCAGATGTTCACTGAGGATTAAAAAAAGGGACTTTTTTTTCATTTTAAACATTTTCAGTGTTGGGTTTTTAATGTTTTATTGTGTTTTTATTTACATGTCAACTTTTTGGGGAGTTAGGGCCGTATTTCCTGACAAGTTACCCCCAAGTGCTATTTCCCTAAATCTCATTTGACCTAGCAAATAAACCCAACTCAACCACACATACATCAGTCCATTTTCTGCCGCTGTTCTGTGTTCAGGTCGTGGGGAGATCAGTATAAGCAGAGATGCCCAGACGGCTAGCTCCTCTTCCTCCTTTTCCAGGGAGACGCAGAGTCATTCCCAAGCAAGCTGAGAAATGAAATCCCTCCAGCATGTCCTGTGTCAGGCCTGGGGCATCACCAGTGTAGGACATGCCTGAAGTTCCTCACCCAGGAGGCATCCTGGTCAGATTCCCGAAACACTTTAACTGGTTCTTTTCAAATAAACCAAGACAGTTGAGTCCTCAAATTCTGACTGTTTAAACATTTGAACTTTACTGACTGAATCTTCAGCTCCAAAATCAGGTTGTCACATCACACACCTCTTTGAAGGACCAGACAAAACCCTAAAAAAATAAATGGTGATAGCTTAGAACTAAAAAGCGTCCACACAAAGCATGTACACGACACACGCACATGACTTTGACATAAGCCCAGAGATGTAGTGACAGCCACTGAATTGGAACTGGGTTCAGCAATTACAGCTCCTTTTTGTACCCCAGCTTCCCTCCACTGACACATAAATTAGATACTTGACATCTGCATCAGTTTCTAATGAGAGCGGAGCCACGTGACTTTGGAGAGGGATGGAGAGGTGCTGTTCGTGGTTTGGAGAGCTGCAGAGTCAGACAGTCACGTTACATTTTGGTTTTAGTTTGATTATTCTTTTGCTGCTGTTGAACATATGGCCTTGCAGTGTTTGTCATCTTTTCATGCTCTTGTGTTTGCCTTTGTTCTCACATATTTACATCCAATTACCCACATTCTGGATTTACTGATCCTTTCCTCTGCAGCACAAGGAGCACAATAAGAAAACAAATCTGAGACAAAGCTTAAGCTTAGGAAAGATTAAAGCAAAGAGCCATCCAAGTGAAATCAATTTTAAGCTTATCTTAAATCGAAAGGTTAATGCCTCACCTGGCGATTCTTCTGCTGTGGCTAAATTGTATAGGCTAGCAACTTTACTGACTGCAGACAAGCAAAAAAGAAAGTAGGTTTTTCCGCAGATTTCAGCAGCACATGTATTATAGCCACAAGACCCTCAGTCATTTATACCGCACTGTCAGCGACCTGCCCAGCTACGTCTTAGATACGATAAAGGTGTGCATGTGTGTGTCTGTGTCCCTTCAGAGGTACACCTCTACAGAGATGGCACCACTGCATACAGGTCTTTCCTTCAGAAATCCTGCTGTTAAGCTTTCCAGGTGTGATCGTGAAGTGTGACCAAAGTGATCAAACTGGACGGCTGGAGGCAGAGAAGAGAGGGGGAAGGGTATGAAGGAGGATGACAGACCTCAGAGAGGTCGGTCATAAATGAGAAACACTGGACTTTTGCAGTCTGTCAGACGGACAGAGGAGGTGACATTAGAAACTGTTTCATGCTGTAGTGGTCAGAGATCGAATAAACATTAATTCTTCACTACACACACGCACATATTGTGTTGAAATCTTGTTGGTAGGACTATGTGTGTGTGAGTGGCAGGGCGAGTGTCAGCAGTTTGATCTGTTTCCTGTAGTTGGTCGTTGCCCTCCATCTCCCCCATTATCCTCCACAAGGCATTCCTTCAGGATTTATACCTGCCATTTCTGCTCTGCGGTCGATATTTATGAACTACATTACTGCATTACAGAATGTGTAGCTGCCGTGCAGTTAAGTCAGGGGAGCCATCGATCCTCTCCTCTGAGCTGCTGAGCCTCAGGGATGAGGGACGGACACAGAGATGTGGTCTAAACACTTTAGAGGGCTTTCATCTTGGCTCAGGGGTTGCTCTGCCCCGGCCAGAGAAATAAATATCTCCTCGAGTCTGCTGCCGGCTGACATATCCGAGTGCCTACTGCTGCTCACTAGTGGCTACAAGAGATACTGCAGTGTTGAGTGTCTTTCCCAGAAACAGTAAAAGCACTCAGGTGTGATTTAAAAAAAGATGCTTCAAGGCAACAAAAGCAAAAACAACCAAAACAGCTGAACAAAACCTAATCTACATCATATATTTTATATTGCCACACAGATACACGTGAAATATCTTTACTCTGATAAGCAGCAGAATAACAGCAGGCTGAGATGGCTGATTTGTTATAGTTATAGTTGCCTCAAGGCCAATGAGAAGGACTGTAAAGTGTATTAGAGTATTAATTAAAAAAGTTCCTCCCACATTTCAAAATGATTAAATATCACTCGCAGCTATGATCATCAGTGACAGCTGAAAGAGACGCAGGAAACTGTTTGGATTTCATCTCAGGACAAAGATGAGTGAGTCAGATAATGAGTAAGCTTTGCGTGGCTCACTTTAACCCCTCGGGCTGCAGCTGTTTAACTGAAAATGACACTGCTGGTCATTCAGAGGACGAGACAGGAAGAGGCGATAAAACATGAAGTATAACATGACCAATATCTGAGCACGAGGTTTTGTAGATTTGTATGTTTTGTGAGATAACCGAGAAAGAGAGGGAGGGAGGGAGAGTCTGTGGGAAAAGCATGGCAGAGAGAAATGGCAGTTTAATTAGCAGCAAAGGGCTTTAATCAGATAACTGTGATTTGAGCAGTGAAAGGACTTTAATTAGTTGCTCTTGGCTGGAACAGACCACAGCATGGCCTAGCAGACTGCCTACAGTGGACACTGCATGAATGAGACATAAGAAATGGACTTTGTGGCATTAATGGGTTTGGAGCAGGAGGGTGAAGAAGGGAGGAGCGACAGCAGTGGCAAAGCGGAGGGCTGGGGTTGAGGACGTGCATGCTCGGAGGGCTGAGTGGGGTCAGCAAGGGTAGCGTGACTGGCAGGTCGGGACAAGCTGTGGGAGGAAAGGGGATGCTGAGAGCTTTTAAAACGGGAATATCGGAAGGTGGAGTGGTGGAAGATGGGGATTATATGAAAGAAGGCTTTTTAGATTAGGTTAAAGGGCAAGGATGGGAAGAGGAAATTGAGATTCTTTTTCATAAATCATATCTCTATGATTAGAATTGACATCCCACTTGGTAAGTAATAATGGTTTGGGTTAAATGTTAAATATAAGACACATTTTCAGGATTATAATAGACCAAAATCTTTCTATTCCCCAACATGACCTAATGTCAGTTAACATGAGTGCAGGACCTCTACAAAATGACTTCATCAGGTTATTATGAAATGCAATATTTGTTCTTCTCATTTCAGAAGCTGATGACTTTGCTTATTTTGTATGTTTAGTGCAGTTTGGTGGAAGGCTTGTGGTGACTAACAGAGCTGTGAGGCAAGAAAAGAAAACGAATGAAGATTTAGGGCGAAAAATGAAAACTGAGCAAAAAGTTAAAGGTCAAGTAAACGTAACAGGGATCAAATCTGCATCACATAGTTACTGCTTTAAATATCCTTACGGTATGATCGAACAGAGGCCAGCTGTAATCCAAGTTGATCCTAAATTGGCCACAGACACAACTTGATCAATAATACAAGCTAAGGATCAGACTTGCAGTAACGTCAGACTAAGGTTGTTCATACGTAGACGTCCCGTCAGTGTGACTGACAGACAATGAGGTGAGACAGCTGCCAGCTGAGGGGACAAGACAAGCACTTAGAATACACTTAATTAGGCATGGAAAGACTAAACCTACTTGTACTTTCTTCTTTTCTCTTTTATGTCCCTCAGATTTGATCTCTTCTAACAGATTTTCCAGGTCTCGAGCTGTCTTTTATATTTACATTATATATACGGTAAATAGATTGGTTCTTTTACCCTACCTGAGCACTCAAAGAACTTTATACAACATACCCCATTCACACCATTCATACAAGCACTTTTTTCTATGCTTAAGCGATTTCTGTCTAACAGTCACTCTGATGGATGCAACTTGGAGCTAGTATCTTGCTAAGAATATTTATTGTACAGTCTAGACCAGCCAGGGATCAAACTACCAACCTTTCAAATAGCAGATGAAAAACCTAGTAAATGACCTGGAGGAAATGACTTACCTCCTGAGCCCCTGCCACCTCCATTTAAACTGTTCTATTTATATCCAGCATTTTGGCTAGTTATAGCAGGAAAAATGGTGGAACTAATTGCATTGATAGCTCTGCCCCGGCAATTAATGCAGTGCGGTAATTCGTAATATTATTAGTTCCACCTCTGTCTGGCAAATCAAAGTGTCAACTGTCTAAAAGGTATAAAGAAAAAGCTTCCTTTATGACTAATGGGGTGAAATATTCAAAAATGAAGCTGGGGAGAGGAAAGAAGGAAAAAACGAAGGCTGAGGGATGTAAAGTAAAAACCACAGACGAGTATGGCAAACAGCAAAAACAGATTCAGCCCAGGAGAAAGAAAACGTGTATAAGGTTGACGTGGATGAGCCAGGACAGTGCTGTCTGACACACACGGTAACTACTCTTGCCTTTTTCCTTTCGGCTGAATGCAAATGCTTGGACTTCACCACACTTGCAGACTCGCATAGGTGCCTCGCTTATTTGCAAAGACGTTTGATTTTTTTCCCCATTCTTGTTCTGTTTAGTTTAGTTTAGTGGTGCATTGAATTTTATTTTGCACATGCAGAAACATTTCTATTTAAGAAAATTACAGTGTTTCAGGTAGCTGTAAAAGAATAATTGATTTGCTTGTCGACCACAGTGTTATCCATTGCTGTGAACCTTAACTGGCTATGCATAATTTTTCAATATATGCAAGCCTTCAATTAAGCATCAGTCGGATAAATAATCGTGAACATATAAAGTTCCACCTCCCACTGCATTTCATTACCCGAACAGGGAACATGTCATGAGGGTTCAGCCTCGACTCTGTCTAAATTCTGTGTTTTCTTTCCTTTCACAAACACGAGGCAGAAAGTGACTAAAAGCTGTAGGATGACAATGTTTCCCATGTTCGGTGCTCTTTTAGAGAGTAAACAGTGACTGGGATGTCACTTAGGTTTGGGGTGGTTTGCAGACATCAGCTGACTGATTTTGACACTACAGAGCAATGCACTCCTGTCGTGCACCTGACTAATTCCTGCCTCCGTGCAGATGCTCCGCGTCTATGAACTAATCCCATTTTATTTCCCTTTTCTCCACCTGACTTTCTCACTCTGCTGGGTTTATGTGGGTGTGTTATAATCTGCCGTGTAGTCTTGCATTAGTATTTATAGAGTATGGGTGCTCTAATACTCGCACTCACCTGCTCTACCAAATGCAGGCAAAAACTTTCCTTCATATAACAATTTGAAATGATTGCTGATTAAAAATGTTTACATTGTGTAATGGCTTCTATGTAGTTTGACTTTATGTTATATCACTTACAATGTGTGCTGAAGTCTAATATACTGTATTATAATGCAGTTATTACATAGCTGTATATATTACACTGTTTTCTTAACCTTGGAACGGTTGTTAATAATTGGAGCCTTGTTGAAATTAGGTTACAAAATATTAAAATCTGACAAAATTTAATATTTCGTTTCCCATATGAGGCTAGAAAATCATCAGTCAACATTTTTATCACATGCTTCCAATGAAATGGGATTTCATTAGATATCCTTTCTGGAAACAAATAATTTAAACCTTACATTAACCAATAATTGACAAAGGTCACAGGTTGGTATTATGCCTTTAGAGATCAGCTCTGGAAAATACCTGCAAGTATTTGTTTTTTGTCCAGCATCTTGCCTGCAGAACAACGCGCTGTTTTTAAGCTGTTGGATAAAAAAAGAAAAGAAAAAAAAAGAAGAATCTGCAACAGGAAAAAAGACAGAAAAAGTTGTTAATAATCAAAAATTAAATCTGAAAAAGACAAAATGAAAGGGAATGAAGGGGGAAAAAAAAGAATGATCTCCTGTTTCTCTCCAGTCTCAGGCGAAGGGTGAAGACTGCTTTTCTTTACATCTTGCGAAATTAGAAAAATCTTCTCTTCTCTTCCTCAGCGACACTCCCTCACTACATCCCATCTATTTTGGAGCTTTATAGCATTTCATGGTCAGCTGATCTGACTGCATTTTAGTTGTCCATATCTCTTTAACTTTACCAGTCACACTGCCTCTCTCTCTCTCTCTCTCTCTCTCTAACAAAGCCTTTCTTTCTTATTCTTTTAGGGTCTTCCACTGACCCATTTTAGGCACTTAGTAATTGAAGCTTTCCCCAGGCAAGCCCCAACAACAGCCTTGCTTGACTTCACTCATCAATGAAAAACCTAATTGAGCTTAAAATTGAGGCCCGAGCCACTGCACTCATCTTTAGCGTCTTGGCCTCTTACCTGCCAACTTCGAACATACAAGGTACTTTGCAGTTTAACAATTAACATCACATACTGTATCAGAATCACTGGCCCCACTTTAACATTAAACTGATACATTAGTTGCAATTTGGTCTGGACAAGGAAAGCATAGTCACAAATATACAGGCAAGCAAAATAAACTATCTTATGCTGTCACATAATTGCACTGTTCACTGGTTAACTAATCTTGGCAAAAAGCAAATATAGTAGCAGTTCCTATTATTTTAATCACATATGTCAACAGCAAACAGATACAAGCACATTTTATGCTGTTGAATATTCAATACATGCATGCACATATGAACACAGTTACATAAGATATTAAAGGACAAATAAAGCAAAAGTCTGCTGTGCCCATCCTGGCATTTAGGTGTCTCATAAACAGGGTTCTGTGCATTAAAGATGATTTTATAAAACTGTAGAAAAGAAGAAAACCCCCCACTTTGGATGTAGATTTTATGATTTTATGTTATATTCAGAACTGGAGCTTAAAGATTTTATTCCCTAAACTAAAATACAAATTAAAGATGTTGTTTCAAGAAGTAAATGAACCCCAATTTCACTTACAGGCATCCAAAACCAACCATTCCATTATTGTTCCTTTAAGGACCAGGCAGTAGTCAATCATAGGTCTTGGGTGCTCCAGAATAATTTCAGTGCAATTCCATGCAGTGCTGCTGTGCGTTAATGGCTTTGCATTATATGATTTGGGCAGACTCTGCAGCCTTCAAGACTCTATTATTGAGCCGCTAATGCTTTAAGCTGCCTGAGCATTGTTATGCTTGCAAAATCAATTAAGTGACTAAATAGGTCATTTACAGCTCAGAGCTGAAAATGTGGGATCTTTAGTGCGTGTAGGTGAGTGCTGCATCTTTCTCTCAGGGGATAATTGTTTGAGGTATGGATATTTGAGTTGTTGATTTTTTTTAAAAGAAATGTTCCTAATTTTCACAAAAACCTGCGTCAAAAACTGAATAGGAGAGTTTTTATTTAATATGAATGTTTTTTTCTGTACGACCCTTACGCTCCTAGAGCCATATTCGAAACCATTTAATTATTCCAGACCTATCACCTCTGAGTCATTCTGAGTCAGATCGCAAGGTTTGACCCTTAGGTGTGCGTGTTTGTGTGCGCGCGCAAGCGTGTGGGACGCAGTGCCGGGGGAGGCTGAGGGGAGGCGGGACGTGCAGAAGTTGTCCATGTCGGCAGAGCGCACCAACCTCTCCGCGTTCGGGAGCGCAAAGGAAAAAGATGCTCTAATCTTGAGGCTTCACAGACATCTGCAGCAGATTATTACGAGAAGTCATTGTTCAGCATCGCTATTTATATCCAAAAAACTCGCGAAGCGCCGATGTCTCCATGAATCTCTTCGGGAAACTAACAAACATCCTCCTGCTGGTGATCCTCGCAGCGCAAGGTAGGACACGGCGCTCCGTGCATCGCTGAAAGTGCCTTTTACTCAGTACTTTTAAACCATCACTTTCTGTGTTTTCCTTACTTGTCATGTCAGTTTTGAGTATTTTTGGCTGCCAAACTGACCTCGAGTCGACTCCTTTGTGCGCTTTTCAGTGAAAAGAAACTGCATCTCTTTTCAGTCTAGAGAGGAAGATTCATTAAAGCCAGTCAGGATAAAGGCAGAGCAACCTAAACTTTACCTCAGTTTATCAACCCAGTTATTTTGTATTTGGACACGCATGCACGCTGATGTTGTCAAATCGCTGAAATGGCGAAACAGTGAACAGCCATATTCTTCTCAAATTCCTCTGGGGCACCAGTAGCGCACATCTCACAAAACAAGACGGTTTTGCTTTGTTCTTTTTTGCGTTTAACGTACTTGTTTCACACTACTTCACGACACAGGGCACAACATTTGTCCATGGGAAATTGTGCCCAACCAATAACAAATCCCACGTGCCTGTGAAATATAATATCCCGTGCTTTTCGAACTTGTGGAGTCACTGTTATGCTGCAGAGAGTGAAAACGGTGGGATGTAAGCGCACTGTATAATTGTTAGATTTTAGTCTACACATCGGATTTGGTTACTTTTTATATAAGGTTGATGACTTAGAGCTTAACATGTCAGCATGTAGCTCACATTGACCATCAGTGCCTAAAGTGACGCAACATAGGGTGACGAACTGCTCGGTAAGTGTCCATACAGATTTCATCCCTGGTTTCACAAGGTGCGAAGGGCTTGGAGACTTCTGCAGAGTTCAGAGGTCATGATTCAGACTAGCACCACAACACTGCACAGGCAAGCAGATGGTTGCCTGGGGTAATTACTATAAGTAACCTTGGTACTTAAAAAATGGACTAGAATTGACCAACATAACTCAAATTTTCCTTATGCTTTAATAATAATCAAACTACTAGTTTGTCTGCACTTTGCTTTTCTCTATGTGCGACCCATTTCTTTATTTTCTTGTATTTAAAATCACCTGTGCACACATTTTCTTTTTGCTTCTGCCTTTGGGTTGTGTAAGGCTGTCAGTCTCTTGTGTGCTTTAAAATAGTGGGGTCTTTGAGTAGCTCCTTGGGGAACCAGAGAAAAAACAAAGAGTAGATAAATGCTCTAAAGAGGAAGCTTTGTGTCGTATTCCCATGTAACTTGATGGTTATTTTAATCTCAAGTTTTCTCCCATTCACTTCCACAAATATAGAAACGCTTCTTCAGAGAGTGTCTTCACCAATGGGAACACCTTTAATGGGGATGTGTGTGTGGGATAAAATAAATGATAAAAAAAAAGCTGCAGTGCCTTCACTTCATACTTAAATGGTAATTTTTTTTCACTTCACACAAAAATCACAATCATATATTTAGTGGTATATATTTAGTTTCCAGACTGGAAAAACAAAGTGGGAAAGATCTTAAAAAAAAAAGCTTCATTCTATCTGAAGGCCACCAGATGGCGATAGCTGTGGTGCTGCAGTTATTTCTGTCTTTATCCGACTGCATCCATTCTGTTAAAGTTTGAAGCCGCTACTTTCCTGCTGAGTTTATGGGCTCGGCCACACACTTTCGGTTATGCATTTATACACAACAGTGGCAGCACAGATAAAAAGTTGTACAGTTTGAATAATGTTTATGTGCTATGCCGCCATCTTGGTTAAGTTGGGTTTGGTGGGGATCTTTCGACTTTCCGATTTGGAAATCCATTCCAGTAAAACATTCCAACTGGGAACTCAGAAATTCCCACTTGGTTTGGAATGTATGACTATTAAAATGAGACTTCAGAAACCAGTGGCTAATGTTAAAGAATCTATAATTATGACTATTAGTAGTTTAGTTGGAGTTAAAGTTTTAATGGCTAATTTAATTAGATTTTATATTGACTAACAAACTAAACCGAGAAGCAACTTTTTGAGTGAATATTTTTAAATACTGAAATATAAAATTGTAAATACATTTTGTTTTAGCCTTAACTAAAGCTAGCTGGGACTATTTCGCCAGGTAGCTTTTTCAGTTAGGCGACATTTGGCTGGTTGGTTAGAGGACAGAAATTCAAATTCAGATCTTAGGTAGTTAATGAAATGTAGATAATAGGTTTTTATTTTTTCTACTGGTCACCTCCAGCCTTAATAGAAGTCATTTCTCATGATAAACACCCAAATATTCCTTGGGGTATTCCAGATATCCCAATTGTTTCCCTGGGAATGGGCTGCTGAACATGCATCCTCCCTACAGACACTAGGAGGAGGAGTAATTAAATTGTTGTTTTTTTCATTTCAAAGTCCTGAGTGTGGTGGGGAGTTTGCCCCACATGTGGCACCTGGAGTCCTCCCTGGGGATCTGCACTAAGTGCCTTTGTACTGTCATGCTCTAATCATCCTGTGAAAGACACTGCCTTTACACATCCTGCAACCTAACACAGACTCGCAGTTAAGGAGAAGGGATGTGTTTCTGTAAGACACATAAAGTCCCTCAATTGTCTCTTTGTATGCCTCCCTCTGTCCTGTCATTCCCTTCAGCTGGAGAGATTTGCTACAGCCAGCTGCCTTGCTGCTTTGCCCTTGAACTGAATGAGTTTCAAAACAGTGCCTTAAAAGGATGACAGTGTCAGTGCTCTCATATCAGAGCACATTTTGCTCTAGTGAGAGGAAATCCACTTTATATTGTTACTAGTTGTGAGGCAGTTACCTTGAAAACCAGGAGGGTTTTGGCCTCACCTTTTCTATACCCCCACTTTGTCCTCCAGCTCCCCTCTCCTCCACAATCCTTCACTGACTCTGTGGTCTTTTCTATGGGTATGAACAGGAGCTGTGCATGCAGATAAGTGCCTAAAAACACACACAGATTGTACAAACACTCCCAATGGGGGTCCGATTAGTGAACTACAGAAGGTATTGTTCCCTGCCATCCAGGATCGGCCCTCATAACAGAGGAAAAGCTGATCCTGCCGTTCATGGGATTGGGGTATTTTAGTCAGAAATAGAATCATGTTGAAGTCGCTTGGAGGTAAGGAATGAGAAATCTGTACGGCATGGGGATTTAGTTGGAGTTATGACATTCAAAATAAAGCCACTGCCTGTGGAATATCGATTGTGGTGCACATCAGCATATTTTAGAACAGGATGGGCTGCTATACCTTGGAGACTGAGTGATAAGGGTGAGTGAAACCGCGTGATGCATTTCCCTTCAGCATCTCTCCTGCACCATCTCCACAAATTGCTGAGAGAGATGTCCAGCCACGCTCGCATTATACTGACCCGCTCCGCATTATGTTTCAGCCTTGACCCTTCATCTCACTGTACTGTGCTTTTTAATGGGTTACTCTGTGGGTCGACAGCGTAGAGGATCTGCGTTCAAACCAGTTCGGCCCAACTAGTTATTCAAAAGTGTAGCGTGGCAACAATCAGAGTTTTTTCCCCCTATCTGAGTATTAGAAATGGTTTATATTAAGCCACCCTACTCTGTAGCACTTATCTAAGTCTGCTTATATGAAGTTGTCTGCTTTGCATCGCAGCATCATCAAGTGTATTTGCACCTCTCGCAGACTTAAATGCTCATCGGAGATTCCCTTGGAAATACAGAGCTGCTCTCCGGTTTCCCTCCCAGAAGCAATATAGTTGCATTAAAATCTGACAGGCAATCAGTGTGCATGTGTGTGTAAGTATGTGGCTTAAGGGCTGTGTGGTGGCTTGAGGATCCTCTTAACACGATTGTCATGTGATTATTGGCACCAAACTCCAGTTACTTAGCTCCTACACATGCTGTGTAGACACCCTTATTACGCCCCCTATGGACACACACACACACACACACACACACACACCCTCCTCCAAACAGCCCTGCTGTCTGATTCCTCTGGGACATCCTGGTCTTCTGAGCTGGCAATGAATTGAGTCACACTTCATGATGGAAAGATAGAAGGTGAGAATAAAAGTGCTGGGGAGGTTGTCCGAGATGCCCCAGATGGAAGATGAGCACATTTTGCGCCCCAGTCCTTCTAACCACGCATCATTTTCTACTGAGTGGCCTCTGTTTCTCTTATTATATTGTATTTATTTTTGTGTTTTTCCACGATCTCAGTGAACATAAGATTACAAGCGTCGAAGAACAGAAGCAGGATTAACAGCTTTAAAGAATGTCATCTGTAATACCTTTGGATCCATCTTTAATTTTAAGGTCCAAATATTAATGTTTTTTCCATCCCAAGTCTGTTTCTTAGACGCTTTTATTTTTCTCCAGCCATATACTTGAATCTATCCTTCTTTGAAACCTTCATCTGCTCTCAAAATTTCCCTTAGACCTTTGTGAAATGAGGCCGGCATCATCGACACTGATTTCCAGGTTAAGTTTTACCTTTTTTTTGATTGATGATTTCAAACTTATCCACATGATTGAGGATAAAAAATAACTTCTGCAAGGAAAGCATGAGCTGTTCCCTCGTCTCCTGCTGCAGTGGTTTAACTTGCGGCCAGTAACAACAGTGAAGCCCAGCATTACTTCAAAGTTCCTTGCTTTGGATGGATCCTGGGAATTTACCTGGTATGTATGAGAAAATCAGGCAGCACGGTGGCACGGTGGTTAGCACTGTTGCAGCACAGCAATAAGGTCCTGAGTTCTATTCCACCATCTGGCCGGGGTCTTTCTGTGTTGAGTTTGCATGTTCTCCCCGTGTTTGCGTGGGTTCCCTCCGGGTACTCCGGCTTCCTCCCACCGTCCAAAGACATGCAACTTGTGGGGATAGGTTAATTGGATAATCCAAATTGCCACTAGGTGTGAATGTGCGAGTGACTGTGAGTGCGAATGGTTGTCTGTCTCTGTGTGTTGGCCCTGCGACAAACTGGCGATCTGTCCAGTACCCCGCCTCTTGCCCTGGGACAGCTGGGATAGGCTCCAGCGCCCCCCGTGACCCTGAAAAAGGATAAGTGGAAGTGAATGGATGGATGGATGGATGTATGAGAAAATCGCAAATATTTGGAGCTGGTGTCATCCAGCTGGTGCAGCTACTGAGGAAAGAGGATGGTTTGCCTTTTTGTTGGTCTTTTGAGTGGCAGCACAGCGATATATACAGCATGACTCTCAATATTATGATGCAGTAGTTGCACACTGAGATGCTCCTGCAGCCTCTCTTCTCCATAATCTGTAAAGAATAATTATCCATGAAGCCATTAGAACCACTTGTATCAGTTACCTTATTGCTTTCCTCCCACTCAGTGCTTAAAGCAATCGTGGAGAGTTTTCCCCAAATGGATCGGAATACTACCCTCTTTTAGACCCAAAATGGAAACCACTATCTGTCAACTGGGGGAATTTCTTGTAACTGTGTTTCTAACATACCCCAGTGCAAATGATTAAATCAGCAGTCATACACAGGTAGTGTTCATGGCTCTTGGCCTGTTCAACCAGGTGATTTACAGTGGTACAAACTGTGCACAAAGTATGAAAAGCTACTGCAGCGTTCAGTGCTTTTGTAGATTTAGCCAAATGACATAAGTATACGTTACCTGAGGCTATAAAGCTAGCATAAAGATAGAATTCAATGACTGAATCTCATCAGCACCTAAACACCCTAAATATAAATTGATATCTGTTACACTTGATGTAAAATGGTACTAGTACCCTAGATGTAACCAGTCCAACATAGTGCATCACTACAAATTATTCAAAACTCAACAAAACATCATGTATATATCCAATAACTGACTTTAAAGCTACACATTTAATTTGGACATGACAGGCAAGCTGTAAATTCACCCTGAATCTCACTCTTGCTGAGCAGCGCTTACCATTGAAAACATTCTTCATCTTCCTCTCCTTTCCTCTCTTTCTTCTCCATCTCTCAGTGTTAATGTTTTTACCTCTTCCTGGGAAGCACAGCAAGTGCACATGTAGCTCACAGACACGGTTTGTGAGAAACTGCACAGAAACAGTTTGTGTGTTTGATTATATTTGTTGAATTGTTTGAAATGATGGCGGCTCCTCTTCTGTAGCTAGCTAGATGCTTAAATACTGGGATTTAATTTCTAATGATGACATTATTTTCCTACTATGAGAATTGGAAGTACATATTTTAGCAAAGACTTTTAGCAGTTTAGCAAAGTCCCCCCCCTCCCCCCCAATTTCTGTACTCCTCACTTTGAAATGAGGACACAACTTTAACTCAAACTTTAGCTAATCCACTGCAAAAACTTCTGCCATGGATTTGGGACGCAGCGTTTGTCAAAGTCTTTTTCTGCGTACTGATTCAGTCAATACTGCTGACATGCATGATAGACAGGCCTGCTTCAGCATCTCTGGAAGAGAGATAAGTAGCACTGACTACCTGCAGCTGTGACTGCAGTGCTGTGAGAACCATCACAGCCACCCACTCCAGGCAGACTAAGTCCCCAGACTGCATTTCTGAATTTAAGAGTGTCACAGCAACAGCACACTTTCATTTCTAGCCTCTGCTAAAACAAGGCACAGTTTTAAATATGTGGATACATTTTAATTAAATACTTGGCAGACCTAAGCATTTAGGCTCATAGTGTCAGTCGTATTAAAAGACATGGCTTGAGCTTTTTTTTTATTTACGTTTTCCATAGAATGGCTAAATACTGTATTTTATCTCCTTTAAAAGGGGGTCCCATCTAGTTTTCCTTCCTTCCCATACGCCAGCTAAATCCTTGGGTGTTTATCTTGTCACATCAATCATTATTTCTTTGGATAAAATCACACTTCACTGAGTCTAAATGCCAAAACAGTGCCAACCCTTTTACTTTTCTGGGCAATTCGCTGTTGGGTTCATTATTTTGTGTCCCAGGTGCTGTTCCCGCCCACTCTGGCACAACGCACAAAATAAAATGAGCGATTACGCCTGAAGCTCATTTTTATGTTAACAGAGTTAAGAAATTGCTTTGTTGTCTTTAAATGGGTGATCACTTCTTGGATTATTTTAGCATTTCAGGAAATATATTCTCCGTTTTTTTTTAAACAACACCACCAAAAAACCCAAACAAAAAACCTAAACCTAAGCTTACTTAAAATATCTTATACAGAGAGAATGCAGCCTCAAACCTCCCACATCTTTTTTGATGAAAGCAGGGAGACAAGTGGCAATTAAATTTCACGCATCAGTGAAAAAGAAAATCTTTTACTTTTCAGAATGAGTCAAATCAAAGGTGGATGAACATAAATAGTAACACACATAGTTATGTGTATGTACTGTAGTCCCCATATATGAAGCGGCACTTAGATTAAACACCTTATGCTTCATGGGACAGTCAGGACGTGCTGTAATCATTGTGGCTCCTCTTGTGCGTCATTCAGGATGTCAAAGTCAGGCCGTCAAAAACCCTGGAGAGCAAAGGCACACTATCTATCTCTTCTCTCCTTGTACTTGCTGTCACTTTTCCTATCTCTTCTTGCCACTGTCTCTCTCTTTGTATCTGTTTTCTATGCACTCTGACAGTGGTGTATTTTTGGAGGGTAATTAGTTCCTTCAGAGTGTCCACAACTGGCTTCCAGGCTCATCCTGTTAAGCACATGCCTGATCAAAGAGCCTCCCACAGGCCATGGGTCTTCCAGCAGCTTTTGGCTCCTGTAGCCACAAGAGACAAAGACAGACTCAGTGTTTGGCTTTCTAATTCTAAATCAATGTGGCTTTTTAAGGGTGAAATGCATGACAGCTTGACTTGGCTTCATGTGCAGCAATACAAAGGCTTGTCACTTTGATACAGCACAAAGTGAGGGGAAGGAATGAGCACATGTCCGGTGAAATGAAACATGAATGTCAAGCTGATTTCTTTTGGCACAGTGATTATGGTAACTTCATTCTAAACCTTGAGGTAAGGTGAACCGATAATGGAAAAGGACTTTGTTTATTTTCAGTTCTAGCTACAACCATTAGGGTTGGTTTGTTTGAGGGTATTCTTGGTTCCAGTGGTTTCTATCGCCATTAACTTGGCTTTTTAAAATATACATACAGTGGGGCAAAAAAGTATTTAGTCAGCCACCGATTGTGCAAGTTCCCCCACTTAAAATGATGACAGAGGTCAGTAATTTGCACCAGAGGTACACTTCAACTGTGAGAGACAGAATGTGAAAAAAAAAATCCATGAATTCACATGGTAGGATTTGTAAAGAATTTATTCGTAAATCAGGGTGGAAAATAAGTATTTGGTCAATAACAAAAATACAACTCAATACTTTGTAACATAACCTTTGTTGGCAATAACAGAGGTCAAACGTTTACTATAGGTCTTTACCAGGTTTGCACACACAGTAGCTGGTATTTTGGCCCATTCCTCCATGCAGATCTTCTCAAGAGCAGTGATGTTTTGGGGCTGTCGCCGAGCAACACGGACTTTCAACTCCCGCCACAGATTTTCTATGGGGTTGAGGTCTGGAGACTGGCTAGGCCACTCCAGGACTTTCAAATGCTTCTTACGGAGCCACTCCTTTGTTTCCCGGGCGGTGTGTTTTGGATCATTGTCATGTTGGAAGACCCAGCCTCGTTTCATCTTCAAAGTTCTCACTGATGGAAGGAGGTTTTGGCTCAAAATCTCACGATACTTGGCCCCATTCATTCTGTCCTTAACACGGATCAGTCGTCCTGTCCCCTTGGCAGAAAAACAGCCCCATAGCATGATGTTTCCACCCCCATGCTTCACAGTAGGTATGGTGTTCTTGGGATGCAACTCAGTATTCTTCTTCCTCCAAACACGACGAGTTGAGTTTATACCAAGAAGTTCTACTTTGGTTTCATCTGACCACATGACATTCTCCCAGTCCTCTGCTGTATCATCCATGTGCTCTCTGGCAAACTTCAGACGGGCCTGGACATGCACTGGCTTCAGCAGCGGAACACGTCTGGCACTGCGGGATTTGATTCCCTGCCGTTGTAGTGTGTTACTGATGGTGACCTTTGTTACTTTGGTCCCAGCTCTCTGCAGGTCATTCACCAGGTCCCCCCGTGTGGTTCTGGGATCTTTGCTCACCGTTCTCATGATCATTTTGACCCCACGGGATGAGATCTTGCGTGGAGCCCCAGATCGAGGGAGATTATCAGTGGTCTTGTATGTCTTCCATTTTCTGATGATTGCTCCCACAGTTGATTTTTTCACACCAAGCTGCTTGCCTATTGTAGATTCACTCTTCCCAGTCTGGTGCAGGTCTACAATTCTTTTCCTGGTGTCCTTCGAAAGCTCTTTGGTCTTGGCCATGGCGGAGTTTGGAGTCTGACTGGTTGAGGCTGTGGACAGGTGTCTTTTATACAGATGATGAGGTCAAACAGGTGCCATTCATACAGGTAACGAGTGGGGGACAGAAAAGCTTCTTACAGAAGACGTTACAGGTCTGTGAGAGCCAGGGATTTTCCTTGTTTGAGGTGACCAAATACTTATTTTCCACCCTGATTTACGAATAAATTCTTTACAAATCCTACCATGTGAATTCATGGATTTTTTTTTCACATTCTATCTCTCACAGTTGAAGTGTACCTCTGGTGCAAATTACTGACCTCTGTCATCATTTTAAGTGGGGGAACTTGCACAATCGGTGGCTGACTAAATACTTTTTTGCCCCACTGTATCTGAATGATCGTACCAATAGCCTGTTTCTATGACTGAAAAAAACAAAAAGACAGCCAGGCTGACCCAAATCAAAATGAGTTCAGCATCTCAAAATTTTGTCTTACTGACTTTAACTTCAAAGTAAGTCAAAATTTTGAATTACTAACTTGAAATTTAGTAAAGATATTTAACTAAAAATTCCTTTACCATGGGTACATTTTTTCAGTGGTGGAGTGGTATATGCCAAACCTTTGTTTGAACCGTCTGAAACAATAGAAGCGTATCTGAAATGTGAGTGTATGTATAAATAATACAAAGTCCATAGGTGATTGAATGAATGAGACCTGTAGTAAGAAAACAATCTGAGTGCTCAAATGAGTAGAAAGGTAAATTATAAGTACCTTTCCATTTCAGGTTCGAGATTGAAGATTCTTTATTTGTCACATGATTAGTTATACAAGTACAACATGTAGTGAAATGTATCCTGACATGCTCCTCGACTGAGCAAAACGAGAGGGAACATTATATACATTAAGTGAATATATACAGGAGGACATTATGTGCAGTAAGTAGCATTATATGCAGCAGTTAAGTGAATTATGTACATAAAATGAATTAAATTAAATAGACAATCTGGAAGTTTTAAATTGAAAATCTGAAAAATGTACATTGTGCAAATGGGTGTTAAAGTGTCTAGAAGAGTCAGTCTGGGATGTGTTAGGAATAAGTCCTGTCTCTGTCACTTATGGATGCTGTGGGAGGGTGGGGGTGCATGTTCTGGTTTAGGACCTGGATGGCTTGGGGATAGAAGCTCCTCTTGTTCTTGCTCGGATGGTGCAGAACCTTCTGCCTCTGCACCCACTCCACTGGAGCTCCATTGATGATAATAGGCTTGTAGTATCTGCGCTGACTCCTTCTGA
Organism: Neolamprologus brichardi; assembly: GCF_056152115.1. Lineage (NCBI taxonomy): Eukaryota > Metazoa > Chordata > Actinopteri > Cichliformes > Cichlidae > Neolamprologus > Neolamprologus brichardi. Next base: position 28,400,277 of record NC_142105.1, read on the forward strand.
ATTCCACCACCAGCTCCTTAGTCTTGCCGACGTTCAGCTGGAGGTGGTTATCCTGGCACCACGATGCCAGATCATCATTTACCATCCTCACTTACCAGACCAGTGGTTCTCAGTGTTTTTAGATTACCTTTTAATATTAGTTTAGCTCACTTGGCAACTCCTCAAACCCCTTCCCCCAAAAGAGTTCTACAGAACAGGTATCGAAAATGAAAACAACTGAGTCAGACTGCAGTGTAAATGAGGCCACACAGAGCCGTTAGTCCGACCGTAATGGTGTTTTGCTTAACCAGAAAGATAAGAAGCAGCTATAATCCATGTATAAGATAATAAAACTTTACAAAACTGTTGTGTTGAAAATAAAAAAGTCTCAGCCGTTACTTTTGGAAGCAACCTCACATCCCCCAAAATGTAATCCTTATGCTGACTCTCAGGGAAAAGCAGTAAAAGCTGTGTATAATCAACTGACATGTTAGTGCAAAGGTTATAATTAACTTCCTCTAAACTAAGGCTTCTTAACATCTTCAGTGCCAGAACAAATAAAGGGAATTAGAGGAGTGAATGTGCCATTGGAGGAAGGGGAAAAATATATTGGCTTCATTTTTTTTTTGTCACAAGGAACAAAAGGTCCAATTAACTGGCTGATTATAATTGCCCTGGTTTTCCCTCAGCCAATTAGAGGCTTAAACAAGGTTCTGAGAGTGCAACGAATTAGGGAGCAGTGGGCAGTTTTTAAGGCAGGTACAGAGAGCAGAAATTACACAAGTGTCCCCAGAGAAAGTTCTTTTCATTAAGCTTTAAGACTTAGATCGCCTCTGCCCCTGACCTCAGAAAACTTCAGTGGTTTTGAAGTCACTACATAATTTTCAGCTTCTTACCCACTTAACAGGGAAGCAATATCTGCTGTGGAATAAAATCAGCTGTAGCCATGTTAACAGGCTCTTTTAAGTCCCCCCCCCTTTAACACACACACTTAAAAGGGGACTCTGCTGTGATTCACCCAGAGTAGAAGAGCACCCCAACAATCTTAACTCAGGGATACTTTCTCTCTCCATCTTCAGCCAGGCTTGGCTGTAGTGTGTTTTTGCTCCAAGTGTGCTATACTGCACAAACAGGAGAGACTGATTAGCAAAATGTGTAACAGCTGTGCCAACCGCTCACACCTGGCACTGCCCTCTTGATTGCAGCCGAGATAACTGCTCCCCACCATCGGTTTTCTGTTGTCTTTTTCCATTTTACTGCCTTAGATTGTTTTGGTAACACTGGCTTTATGAGTAAAGGTTATCCTGAGCCTGAGTTTGATGGAAGCAAAGAAGTCGATATCATTTTAGCGTGTAAGCTGAGCCTGCCTGGGAAATTTGTGTTTAGCATCTAAGGTTGGAAAAAAAAGTAAAAGGCTTCAAAAGTGCTTACTGATTTAGATTTTAACCTTTTAGACTCACAATGAAACTAACTTGGGATAAATTCTCTGAAAATGTATTTATTCCTATAGATTTTGTAAGAAAATGAGCTCGTCTCCCAAAATGAAAAAACGGACTGACGCTAAACTGAAAAGTCTGAACCATATTCATCTAAGTGTACTCCCTGTTGTAATAAATGCAAGAACAGCTTTATGACTTCACTTTATGGGTTGTTATTATGAAATATTTGTTCTGCCACACAGTTTCTTCAAGAATGTGCTATATTAAAGTGATACCCTCACTGAAAGTCAATTTTTATTTAAGGTGATTGTGTTGGGTATTGTGTGGTGTGAGTACATACGAGCCATATGAAAATAATAATAATTAACTAAGCACCCTGGGAAATAGAGGAGCGCTTGCTTCAGAGCAAACCACTGGTTTATTCTGCTTCTGCTCCATCTGAACTCAAATCATGCCAGTTCAGTTTAGCTTAGTTTAGCCAGTTTAGTAGCCTTGTATCAGTTTATATCTGAAATAGGGTTAGGGTTAGGGTTGAAATTGCTTGATGGTGCATGTTTCTGGTCGCAGTTTCTGTTACAGCTTGGTAATAAGGTGGTAAAATTGATATCATGCCATTACTTTAAAATCTGTGTTATCGAGTAAAAGGGCAGAAACTACGGGTAATAATGTGGAAACAAGCATAAGCTTACGAGGTTAAACCAATTAGTAATAGTCTAGTAATATTTCGGGAACAATATGACAATGTGCTAAAGATTAAATGATAAAATCTGTGTATTCAAATTTTTTATGAGGTGACTACTTTTTGCATTCACCTGATAATAGCAGTGTACACTGGTTGATGCTTTAATATATTAGGATACTGCTATCATAATTTTGGAACAGCAATTTGTGTCAGATTTTCACTCCTCCCCGAGGCTGGTTCTGCCAGAGGTTTCTTCCTGTTAAAAGGGAGTTTCTCCTTCCCACCATTGCACCTCACTTTTGCTCACAGGTCATATGATTGTTGGGTTTTTTTCTGTTTTCTCTGTATTATTGATTTCAGGGTCTTTATCTTACAATATAAAGCGCCTTGAGGCAACTGTTGTTGTAACTTGGTGCTATGTAAATAAAATGGATTTGAATTGAACTGATTTGAGTTACCTGTTTTTTGAGACACGTCTGCAGTCAGGGGAAACCTGGTCCAACATACCTAACAGACTGCCTGCTGCACTTCACTTAACTTCCAAAAATACATTTATTTGTCAAGTGTTGGTGCTCATTCTCCATGACTTAATTGCTTATGATAGAAGGAAGCCAAATAATTCAAAGAATAGGGAGCAGCAGTAAGTCTGATAAAGGTCAAGCACTGAAACTCCAGAAATAAACTTGATTTTGCAAAACAGACTGCTTGGAGTTTTGGATAGGTTTAAAACGACCAAATGACCAAAAACATGAAAAAAAAAAGCATCAAAATAAGAAACCAAAGCAATTTTCTGTCGTTTTGTAGAGAGGAAACAGATTCAGACAGAAAGCGTCCCATTAAAGGTTGATGTTTTATTTAGTTGTTGTCAAGGAAACAAACCTTTTCGGTGAATATGGCTATTTGCGTGTATATGGGTCCTACTTGAATACATTCAGACCCATCTCTAAAATGCAGTTCACTAAGTGCAGGTTTAATGGTTTCTTAGTAGACTGAAAAATGTGTCCGGCATTTCATGACTGGGAAGCTGTGATGCGTGAGGTTGGCCTCAGAGGTTAAAGCATTTATTATTTAAGGGTTTTCAGCCTGAACAAAATTAAACAGTTCAAAATTTAAGGGTATAGAAGGCCAACCACAGGCATCCTGTGTCTAGTTAACCAAGATAAAAAAAAAGGGTAGCAGGGGATAAAGAAACATGACAAAGAGCAGGTGAAAAAAAGTCTGGAATGGAAGCATTTCTGTAGTTATGAATAGATGTGAGGAAGCTCATTGAAGCCACTAGAAGAGTGTTTCTGAGGGCTTGCTGGTAGCGTGAGTGCCTGCTGTCCGTGCGAGGCAACATTTTCTGCTTGGACAGGCGTGGGCCTGCATGTGCCATCCCAAGCACCAGCGTTACAAGTGGCAGCTTTCCACAGTATGACCTTCAATCCAGACTTAGACACACTTACACGTCTGCAGACACTTTGGCCAAAGACACAACATTCTGTTTTGCTTAAAGCCTCTTGTGCTTGCAGATTTTCTGCAAGCGTTTAGGCTTTAATGAGACTATGTAAACATACAACTGAACTAACACACTTTGATCATTTGTAGCCCTCTCTCCTGTCATTGAATAAACAGCTTAAAAATGACTGAAAGTCAAACTGAAAGCCCCAGTGCTGTGAAGACTGGTGCATAGATTTACCCTTTTTGCTCATCACTGTCAGAAGTACAATGAAGGTGAATGGAAGTTGATTTGTGATGCTTAACTTTAGCAAACTGCTGCAAACATATTTCCTTACATGTATCCGCATGGCTAGATACCTCCAGGAGTGAGTCCTTTAATAAAGCTGTAGGTGGATGTGTTGTTTGGTCTGTCTGCAGTAACCGTATAATGAAAGTGAGGAAATGTTGACGCTATTCTGAGTAATATGGATTTATTGTGAAAGCTCACATGTATTGTTTGCATTTTCTCTCCTTCACACTTTATTTTTTTCTTACTTTATCACTCGCTGAATTAAACCCTTGATATTACCACCTTCAGGACACAGGCGTTTTTTATGTTTCTACAGTGTTTGCTTTAGAAGACATTAATGTTAATCCTTCTGAGTGACTGACCTTTTAGTTACATTGAAGTCAAGTTCAGTTTGCTAGCAGCGCTGGACAATGCCTACATATCAGCTCACTAAATGTGAAGCGACAGTTTCCCCCCCTTATTTCCCTGGTAATAACTTATCATCTTTTCATTTCATTATTAACATCTCCATCCTATTTTTTTTTAGGCTGTTTTTCATCTAAGGCAGAGGACAGATTATTTCGAAGGTTATTCCGAAGATACAACCAGTTCATCCGACCAGTAGAGAATGTGTCGGATCCGGTTACTGTCGAGTTTGAGGTGTCCATATCTCAGCTTGTCAAAGTGGTAAGAGGGTAAAATCAGTATAACAAATAGGTGTTTGATTACAATAAATAAATAAAAAGGCTCGTCTATCTTTGACGTCAAATTTCCCCGTTTATCTTTTCAGGATGAGGTGAATCAAATAATGGAAACCAACCTGTGGCTGAGACATGTGAGTGACAGTCACGAGCTTTGTTTTTATCTGTTCTTTTGTTACTTGTGGATTTTGTTAAGATCTTATCGTTTTAATCCCTGCTCGTCTTTCAGGTGTGGAATGATTACAAATTGAGATGGACCCCCTCTGAGTTTGATGGGATTGAGTTCATACGAGTTCCGTCCAACAAAATTTGGAGGCCAGACATAGTTTTGTACAACAAGTAAGTGTTAGAGCATAGATGCTAAGAGGTTGTTACACTGAGGATTTTATTTTGTTTTTCATCTATCGTTATCTGAGAAATCTAGATGTCTGTATTGGGCTATTTTATGTTATTTTCTCTTTTGCTTCTGGAGATACATTTTCACATCAAAAGCAACCACACACAGTAGATATGCGCACCCTGTGTACTTCTCTAACACAATTTGCGTTCACTTGCTAGCAGTACCCTCTTGTCATTGTCTAGCGGTGTTAAAACTGTAATCAACTACTAATTTCAAACATATCTGTTAATTATATGTATTTTGGCCTTTTTCTCTCACAGTGCTGTAGGTGATTTCCTTGTGGAAGACAAGACCAAGGCTCTGCTAAAATTTGATGGAACGATCACCTGGGTCCCTCCAGCTATTTTTAAATCCTCCTGCCCCATGGACATCACCTACTTCCCCTTTGACTACCAGAATTGCTCCATGAAGTTTGGTTCCTGGACCTACGACAAGGCCAAGATTGATCTGGTGCTCATTGGCTCAAAGGTGAGAAGGACCAACTGGGGTGAAAGGAAATAGATCCCTGCAGTTACATCATTAAGAAATCTCTGTCAAGTTTTATTTATTTATTTGTTTTTAGCATTTTTATGCATCATTATTGAGAAGAATTATTTAGCACTGCACAGCAGTAAGTGCTTATATCTTCCAACTTGCTTAGATTGCTTCACTATTTATGTTCGCCTTCCTCCTCTTTATTCAGTCCATTAGGTAAGTATCCTTAATGCACTTTCATTCTAAGAGATGACAGTTGCACAGTTTTCTGGATCGATCATCTGGCTATCCGATGGACGAGTCTGGGTTTGGCGATTTCCAGGAGAATGTTACTCATCTCACTACATTGTACCAAGAGTCTGGACTTCGACCTGACAAAACACCTCTGGGATGAATTAGAGCAGAAACTGTGAGCCAGGCCTTCTTGTCCAACATTGGTGTCTTTGTAAGAATGGTCAAAAAATTTCCATAAACATGATTTCCTTGTGGAAAGCCTTCTCTGAAGAGTTGAAGCTGTTACAGCTGCAAAGGGTCACCTGACATCATGTTAAACCCTATGCATAAGAAAGGAATATTACTCAATTTCATACGCATGTGACGGCAGATGAGCGAATGCTTTCGGCAGTACATTGCAGCTTAGACTTTGGATAGTCTAAATTAGAAAGTTAACTTTTTTTTGTTGAGAAGCAGTTGGAAATTTTAAACATGTGTTTGTTGTCTTTCTTTCAGATAAACTTTACTATGTGTTTTTACCTGAAATTCAGAATGTGATGGTTTGGGGTGGCCATTGTCAAAGGGAAGACTGATGATGAACTTATTACAATGTTAAAAGTGACAAATGTATTTAAATAGATTATTTTAATAAGGAAGACAGATTCAGTTCTCTTTAAATGAACTTGTTTTAAACTTTGAGATATAATATGTTTTTTTCTAAAAACAGCTTTCACATTTACACTTCACCAGGTGAACCTAAAAGATTTCTGGGAAAGTGGAGAGTGGGAGATTATTGACGCTCCAGGATACAAGCATGACATCAAGTATAACTGCTGCGAAGAGATCTACCCTGACATCACCTACTCCTTCTACATCCGCCGCCTGCCTCTCTTCTACACCATCAATCTCATCATCCCTTGCCTCCTCATCTCCTTCCTAACAGTGTTGGTCTTCTACCTCCCGTCTGATTGCGGGGAGAAAGTTACCCTGTGTATCTCTGTCCTTCTCTCCCTCACTGTGTTCCTGCTGGTCATCACTGAAACCATCCCTTCAACATCTCTTGTCATCCCCCTGATTGGCGAGTATCTCCTCTTCACCATGATTTTTGTCACACTCAGCATTGTCATCACTGTCTTTGTGCTGAATGTTCACTACCGCACACCTATGACTCACACAATGCCCGAGTGGGTGAGGGCTGTTTTCCTTGGCGTGCTGCCCAGAGTAATGCTGATGAGGCGTCCTATTGACCAGGGCTGCTCCTCACCTGCCAGAATTACAGGAGGGACAGGAGGAGGAAGCAGCGGTGGAAGCAGGAAAAGAAAAAACAGTATAGGAGCAACAAGTAGCTCAGGAAGTGTAAGTGTTGGAGGCATAACTGGGGGTGTAGCCTGTGCGCCGCTGGAAAGCGGTGCAGGAGGAGGAGGGGGTACGTCCTCAGCTGGTGGCTCAATGAACTGTGTGGAGTATGGTGAGATGAACCGTGACATGAAACGGGACATGAACAGAAGGTTCCCCTACAGAGGCAAAGAGGTACCGACTCCTGTCCCACCGCCAGTGGTGCCACCACCACCACCTCCTCCCCAGCCACCTCAGACTCAGGGGCCCCAGGAGTCAGAGCTGCCCAAGCTGCCGAGGCCCATCAATGCTTCATCGCCGGTAAACGCTGTCGTCGCCTTTTCTGTGGTGTCTCCCGAAATCAAGCAGGCCATCGAGAGCGTAAAGTACATCGCAGAGAACATGAGGACTCGTAACAAAGCCAAAGAGGTATGCAATGTGGAAAACACAATTTTATTTATTTCAATATGCTTCAAATTGATATAAGTTATACTATATAGACAAAGTACTGGCCCACTTCTCTTTGAGTGTAGTGCTGTAATAGGATACCAACATTCAACAAGTCAGTTTGGGAAATTTATTTCCTCCTAGATATTCTTCAGTCAACTGTGAGGCAGTCTTGCAAAGTACAAGCATTTAAGAAGCACACTCAGCCATGACAATAAGACCAACTTAAGATACAGAGCACTATTGCCAAATGCTGACGCACCATCCATTTACAATGTATAAATGGATGGACGGTACTTAAATATCGCCTTTCTACTCAATTTGAGCACTCAAAGTGCATTCGCCAAATTGCACACATTAATACAATGCTTTTATTTATAGTTAAGCACTTTTTGTCCAGCACATATCGATGGATGCAACAGGGGAAGCTCAGTTCAGTTGGTCCATGTGTTAATATATGAACACGTGGACAAAATAATGAGCTGGGGGGGGGCAATCTCCTCCAGCACCCAAAAAATGTGTTTATAATGCATAAAAGTCACCAAGACTCTGCTGATTCAATAACTGATGTTAACATCAGCACAAAACAAAAACTGTGCGGAGAGCTTCTCATTGTAGGTTTCCAAGGCTGAGTGGCTGCTATAGGTGTGCTTTGTTGATGGTCCATTACTTTGTCTGTATAGTGTATAGCAGGGGTAGGCAACCTTTCTGATGATGAGTGCCATCTGAAATTTCCTCAGAAGTCAATGTGCCATATGATTGCATTAGCAATAAATTTAATAACGCTCTATATTAACAGTTACACACTATATAGAACAACTTTATAGAATTATATTTGTTCGCAGATGTTGGCAGCTATCAGCGAATAGTTATCAGCTATTTTGAAACAAAAAAAATAAAAAGACACTTTTTATCCATAACAAGAACTCGCTATTTATGGTCTCCTCACAACAATGATAAGAAAAATAAACTGGGCCAATATGGCATGTTTGTTAATACAGGGTGGGCCATTTGTATGGATACACCGTAATAAAATGGGAATGGTTGGTGATATTAAAGTCCTGTTTGTGGCACATTAGTATATGTGAGGGGGCAAACTCCTCAAGATGGGTGGTGACCATGGTGGCCATTTAGAAGTCGGCCATCTTGGATACAACTTTTGTTTTTTCAATAGGAAGAGGGCCATGTGACACATCAAACTTATTGGTAATGTCACAAGAAAAACAATGGTGTGCTTGGTTTCAACGTAACTTTATTCTTTCATGAGTTATTTACAAGTTTCTTACCACTTATAAAATGTGTTCAATGTGCTGCCCATTGTGTTGGATTGTCAATGCAACCCTCTTCTCCCACTCTTCACACACTGATAGCAACACCGCAGGAGAAATGCCAGCACAGGCATCCAGTATCCGTAGTTTCAGGTGCTGCACATCTCGTATCTTCACACCATAGACAATTGCCTTCAGATGACCCCAAAGATAAAAGTCTAAGGGGGTCAGATTGGGAGACCTTGGGGGCCATTCAACTGGCCCACGATGACCAATCCACTTTCCAGGAAACTGTTCATCTAGGAATGCTCGGACCTGGCACCCATAATGTTCACCATCTTGCTGGAAAAACTCAGGGAACGTGCCAGCCTCAGTGCACAAAGAGGGAAACACATCATCATGTAGCAATTTCAAATATCCAGTGGCCTTGAGGTTTCCATTGATGAAGAATGGACCCACTATCGTTGTACCCCATATACCACACCAAACCATCACTTTTGTTGTTCCAACAGTCTTGGAGGGATGCATCCAATGTGGGTTAGTTTCAGACCAATAGCGGTGGTTTTGTTTGTTAACTTCACCATTCACATAAAAGTTTGCCTCATCACTGAACAAAATCTTCTGCGTGAACCTGTTCCAATTTTTCTTTTGCCCATTCTGCAAATTCTGTGCGCCGATCTGGGTCATCCTCGTTGAGATGCTGCAGTAGCTGGAGTTTGTAAGGGTGACAATGCCCGGTGGCCAGTCCAGCTATGGTTGTGCCATCAGTTAACCCTTCGCGTGCCAGCTGTGGCATGCGTGGCCAGGGTTGCCGACCCCTGGTGTATAGAGTCGTCTTAGCAAGTTGGGACAATGTGTAAAATTTAAATAAAAACAGTATACAGTGATTTACAAATCGTTCAAACCCTATTTTTGTATTAGAAAAAATTAGAACTGATTTTTTAAATTTATTTTTAAATAATATATGGTTCCATTTAAGCCAGAAACATTTTTCAAGAACAGCCGGAACTGGGACAAGAAACAACAGCTGGCAACAAAAAAACAGCTGGTGGAATATATCTAATGAAGTTACTGAAATCATTAAAAAGTACAAAAAAAGAACCTTTCAGTTGCTTTCAGGAGTAAAGATGGGAATGAGTTCACCTTTTATGAACTCAGAGATTTAGAAATGACTTTTGCCAACATAAAATGCTAAATTGTTTGTACAGTCTGTCAGCTATGGCACATAAGTCATTAAAAGACTGAGAAAATGTGAAGAAATTTCTCAGCATAGGGAAGATAAGCCAAAAAACAATGTTGCATGTAATGACTGTGATCGTTGGACCACTGGGTAGCACGGCATAAAAAACAGACATGATTTTGAAATGGAAATCACCACATGGGTTTAGGAACACTGAAAGCCACTCCTCAGTAAGACACTCACTCACTGAAAAAAATTAAACAAACAAGCAGTGTTTCCCTCTGTGCCCCTGGTCAGTCAAATCAAAATCTTTTTGAAATCATTTGAAATCAGTTTTTGGCCATTGTACTTTGTACTCATTTCGGCTAAATGTAGGATTTAAATGATTAGCAAATCATTGCATTCTGTTTTTATTTACATTTTACACTGTGCAAACTTTTTTAGAAACACCGTTGCAATACAATGCATGCAAGAAAAGATGGGAAAAGCCTTCCATGGTTTCAGAGAGAGCTGTGTGAAATCTGAGTGACATCAACATAAAACTGGTTTGGGCTACAAGTGTGAAGTTAAAAATAATCCAGTTAAAGAAGAGCTAAAAACAAGCTTTTTTGCTTGTCTGTGCCTGAGGCTAAAGGCTTGTGGCTATATTAGTCACTACAAGCAAAACAAACAGCGAATTTTTTAAGTGGTTGTGATATATTGTTGAAAATATAGTCTCCTGGCTTCATAAAAGGACCATTTACTAATATGTGCATGGAAAAGCTGTTATCAAGCGTACCCAAAATTACAGTTGGGCTTATGAAATTGTGTCCAAAGAGGAAGGAAGAAAAGGCAGATCTTTCCAAAGTGTTTCCACTGGAGTGATGATGGTTTAATAGTAATAAGAGTGTTTTGTAAAACTGGAAATAAGGGCCAAAAGCCAATGGTAATAAAAATTCATACATGAAACATTTGTACGTGCAATGTAGTCACACACTTTTACACATCTGCTGTTAGTAAAATGAGGGCAAATACGTCAGGCTTTGGTGCGTTAATTTTTATGTTTTTTTTGTTCTGTGCCAGGAGTGTAATTAAAAGGTCAAGCAGGTATAACAACAATGTTCAGTTGAGGGACTATGCGTCAACAATGATTTTTACAATAATGTTTTGCCACACTATTTAATTGTATCACATAAATTTTCCACATTACTATGATTACAGGGATTACATTACTATGTTGAAAAACTTTTATGTAGCTGTGTGCAGCACTCAAGCTAAATTGATGCCTGCAAAACCCTGAAATGCTTCTTAAAATAAATATCCAGACATTAATAACAGCAAAGAAGGCGCAAAACCTAAAGGTAGTACCCTTGTTAGGATTTATATACGTAGTTACATTACATGCTATAGCTTGATAATAACATGATGGGGTTAGGTCTTAATATAGAGGAAAAGAGACAATAAAGATATACAATTGAATTACATATAATTTCAGGTTAATAACCAAGTAGTAGCATATCTCAACCACGTTTTTGTTGTTAATTAATATGATATATTTTTTAAACCTTGGTAATAATAGACTGTTTATAATGCTTGTAATGTGGTAATAAAGAGGAGTAATGTGGATTAAATATAACATTGTCTATTAGGCAAAATCATTTATTAATGTTTTGGTAACAATATCTTAACCTGTGAGCACTGAAATAGTCATTTCTGTGCAGTCTGAAGCTAAACATTATTGCCTTATTGCCTTTTTATTTTATTTTTATTTTTGCCATTTCTATTTAATTTAGGTCTCATTGCAGATTTTAAACAAAGTGCACAGATATACATCTGCGTCCACATTATTATACATAGTTATTGGCACATTATATACATTTGAGTTTAATATAAGTCAGCTAAAAACCGTGGTAGCTATTACCTTACATGTATTTAGATGACATTGTGTGGTCATTACTACTTTATTTCGACATTATTACTGCCCTATTACCATGCTGTTTCTAAGCTGTAACCTCAAATTCTACCAAAAATTAACTATTTTGTGCATTTGGGGAAAATGTAACACATTTTGACAACCAAACCAAAATCAGTTATCGTAGTCTGACCACCTACACCCAGTTTTCACTAATATTTTGCGTTCTGGCAAATTGAGGGAGATGCAAACACAAAGTCAAAAATCAGCCAAAGACAGCATCTCCCAGCAAGAGAGGCACCAAAGAGTTTACCACAAACTCACAAATGACTTCCCCTTAATCATACCCTGTCTTAAACATAAGTGATAAAAATAAAAATGTCTGCTTTCTAGACCTTTTATAGATTTTAGAACAGATCCCCCCCCCCCCCCAAATATATGCAGAACATAAATAATCACACATACACATAACCAAGCATTACTACATGTGGTTCACCTATGCATAATAGATGAATTTCTATCTAGCTTTGTAAATGGCTTGGAAGCCATTTACAAAGGGAGTGTAAAGCTTCTTGTTTGTCACAGATAGAGGGCTTTGTGAATTCCTTCCTCACACTCTGGATGGTCCTGATATGATTGTTGCTGCTGCTCCAGCTTTTCTTAGCAACGCTTGGATCCTTCTTGCATGCAGAATAGCCATACGGCCTTCTATATTCACACAATGGCATTATGGTCACTGAATCCATGATCTTATTGTCCACACCTGACCGATCAGGCCACACTCACACTATATTTAGCACTGTGCAGATGTATTAGACTCAAAAAGGATGCGAGGAAGCCACAATGCCATAAATAGCGTTTATTAATACTAAAGTTCAGTAAATTAAAAAAATTCCTTCCTAAACTGTTTAAATCTAAAAAGAGAAAATAACTATTTATTCTATAAAGGATTCCACTGGGAACATTACTCATGATCCACAACAAATAAATACATCTTTTAAAGACTTTCATGAGGCTTTACATTCACTACAGGTTAATCTCTCTTGCAGAATTTCTTAAATATATAAATGTACCAAAAATAAATGAACAGTGATCAGATTGTGGTTCTGAATTCACCACGAAGCCCTACAGCATCTCCCAAACAATAAAGCCCCATGGGCCACATGATTTTCCAGCAGAGTTTTACAAAGAATTTTGGCCTCTACAAGCAACTTCTTTTTTCAGAATGGTCACTGAAATCCAGAATGATCAGACTCTGTCTCTAAACATGAACTCTGCTGTCATAAGTCTACTTCTTAAACCAGGCAAGGATCCTGCGTTCCCATCCAGCTACTGCCACATTTCAATTATAAACGTTGACCTTACAAAGTCCTTGCCAGAAGTTTAGAAAAAATAACTGCAATCATAATATATTCTGACCAAACAGGCTTTATCGAGGGTCGTCACTCAGTGAATAATACACGTAGACTAATAAATATAATACATTATTGCTCTATCAACAAATTAGAAACCACAGTTGTCTCCTTAGATGCAGAGAAAGCATTTGACCGGATAAACTGAAAATTTGTATTAGCAGTTCTGCATAAATCTGGATTTGGTTCATTCTTTATAGACTAGATTAAAACACTGTACAGCTTTCCAAATGCTTGTGTTAGGACAAATGATTTTAATTCACAAAGCTTCAACCTACATGGTATAAATCTTCCCTTATCCAAACTAGCACCCATTTGAAACAATCCAGATATTTATCATCGTGACATCATGAGAAAGGGATTAACAATCTAGAACGTCTTATACAAAATGGAAAGTTTATTTCATTTGAAAATTCAGAATCAGCAAAGCTAAATTTCTTGAATATCAGCAAGTAAAGCCAACATACAGGACAAATTCAATCCCAGTCAACTGAATCTAAAAATACATAATTGGCTAACAAGTTTTTTAAATATCTGAACCCCAAATGGTTATCAAAAATGTAAAAGCTATTGTTTAAAATCAACAAATCAATTCCCCTCCCAACTGTAAAGTGGGAGCGAGATCTTTCCATGAGTCCAGATCAAAACTTCTGGACACATGTTGCTTAAAATACCGTCAAAATGACTAAAAAGGAAATCAAAAAAATGGCTTATTTATTAATCAGTGTAGAAATTTACTTCTTGATCACATTATTCTGGAGATCACATTATTTGGTCTCTTTAAAAAACCAACTGGGTGAATTTGTCTCTCTCTGGTCCTTGCTGATCAATTCCATTACCTAGAGGGGCTGGTCGCTGTAGTCTTGTTTCCCCATTTGCCTTGCAGGTGGATGAGGATGGTCTGTGGGACCATGCGTGTCTGCAGCCTCCTGAGAGCTGGAGAGCAGCTTTTGCTGTTTTGGAGTGTCTCTGTGTCTGCCTCGGTTGGTGGAGGTAGAGAACTGGGGAGGGTGCTGCCTAATAGTCTTCAATTCAATTCAATTCAATTCAATTTTATTTATACATCGCCAATACACATCAAGAGTTGCCTCAAGGTGCTTTATATTGTAAGGCAGACTCTACAATAATACAACTGAGAAACACCCAATATGAGCAAGCGCTTTGGCGACAGTGGGAAGGAAAAACTCCTTTTTAAAAGGAAGAAGCCTACAGCAGAACAAGGCTCAGGGATGGGCAGCAATCTGCCGCGACTGGTTAGTGTGAGAGGAAGAAGACATTCATCTGCATACTCCAGTATGCTCTTTGTGTGGGGATGACTTCTTCCTGCTCTGGGGTCTTGTAGGGGGTTGTGGATTGCATGGGTCACAGTGTGTAAGGCCATTTATGTGTTTTTTTTTCTGCCTGTCCTGCCTTAGACATTGTCATACTATACCACATTTAATATAATAACTGAAATTACACAAATAAAAATAAGAAAATAAATAAAGAGATAAAAGATTCACATGAACAAGAGGAGCCTATAAAGTTTCTATATAGCTGTTCTTGCAAAATCAAAATGTGTTTGGCACCACAGTGTATTTAGAGCACAAAAAACAGTGAATGTAACAGTTTGTGCCATAAAGTTCACAATTACCATTAAGCAAAGGTCGCTTGAAGACATTTGGAAGAGGAAAGAAAGACAATGTTCTCTGGTTATTTTTATTCTTTTTACTTTAAATTTCCTTTGTTTTCTCTCCTCAGGTGGAAGATGACTGGAAGTACGTTGCCATGGTCATTGACAGGATTTTCCTGTGGGTGTTTGTGACAGTGTGTGTGCTGGGAACTCTGGGACTCTTCCTTCATCCCCTCATCAGTTTCTTTAAATGAACCACGTCTCCATGTCCTCACTTTTTCTCTTATTTTTGTCTACTTCTGTCTCTTTGCTCCACTTTGAGTACTTCGAGAATTATTTCCTTTTGCCGGTCTTTCGTATCTTTCACAGATGCCGTTGACCTCCTTTTCCAGCTTTCTGCTTCTCCTTTATCTGCCTCATGCTCTTCGCTGGGATTGCCATCATCAGCCATCACTTCTAGCACTCAGCTGTCTGTTTTCTCACACGACTTACCCAGATTTCCTCATCCTTCTTATGCTTTTCAATGTGCAGTTGATGCTGTCTGGTCTTACTTTAACAGCCTCTTTCTCTCTTTCTCTGTTTTTAAAACCCTGCTCTTCTTTCATTATTTCTTTCTTTCTTTTCCATCGCTGCTTGTCTTTTCATGGTAATCCTGGTTTCTTGTTGAGGCTGCATTTCTACCACTCTGTGTGTTTAAGTGAAAATGTCCATTTTGTTATGATTGTTGTACAGTCTTAAACAATGTTACAACGATAAAGAAAAATTGTAAAATTGTCAGGTAACTGTTTAAGGGAATGTTGTAAGTACTGTATAAGTTTGAATAATTTCAAAGGGAAATGCATGAATGACTTTTCACTAGTCATTGTAAAGATTTTTGAGAGCTGTGCACAATATGACCTTTAAAGCTAAGAAACAATATTGCAGTCTTGTGTTTACTTGTTGTCAAATAGAGGTTATCTGTATTTTTCCCCAGTAAATATCTGTAAAGTGTCTTATGCATGGCTTTGGATAATGACACTGACTATGGCTATACACCTTTAAAGACGTAGGTTTTCAGGTCTAATTATGCACCAAATTTCACAGAATCGGTGAAACATTTACAATGTATAGATACACTTTGACTTGCACAATGTAGATTAAACTTATAAAAGACGTGAAATAAATTGAATAATAAATTTCAAAATTGCTCTAGTCTTTTCTAACAAATAAATGCAAATTTACTGAGTTTGTACTTTCAGTCCTTGATCTGTAAGCTGAGTCATTCGGTCAAAATGAAATACAGATCCCAGAGGCTGAAACCCGACTTGAGAAGTTAATGCCTTTTTGTGTGTTATAGGACTTGTATGTCTGTGTGTGAATCCTAAAAATGAACTTGCCACTAATAAATAGTAATACATACAGTGGATATGAGATATAAATAGATACAAGTGTCACACAAAAGACAATAATAAGATTCAGCAATATCAGATTACAGTGAAGTCTGAAGACTATGAACCTTAATTTAAGTTATACAAAAACATGACCAGCTCTATAAATTTAGTGGCATAATTATTCTCATGAGGAGATAGTACATGTGCAAGATTCATTTCATTCATTTAGTCAAAATCTTTTACATGTTTAGAAATAAATACAGAGTCAAAAAATGTCTTGATGCATGCTCGATCATCCAGGTAAGGAAATCTCAGAAAGCTGATCCAAGTGACTTCTTCAGCCTGACTATACAAACCACACTTGCAAGACAATACATCATTAAGTTGACTTTGAAGACAATGGATTGTTAACAAACCACTCTACAACTCAAAACTTTTTGTGGTGTCATTTTATCAGACTGAACAACATGCACGCAAACACTACCAAAAATATAACCACCTCGGCAGGTGGAGACGATAATTGAGAAAATTAACCTTTTCTGATTGTGCCACCAATTTCAAGCCAAAATTAGGACTGGAAGGTCCTGAAGTACAATCAATGTGTTATCAGCTGGTCTTGAGTTATCTAACACGGTGATGCACATAGGCAGAAGACAGGAAAAAGGCTGCATCGCTAAAGCAAAAGTAACAAACTTGCCTTTTCTTACTTCCCTGCTCTTCTCTTTCCTCTTTCAAAGGTCATGAGTGAGTCTGAATGTCCCTGTCAGCTCTCACAAGCCTACACACACACACACACACACACACACACACACACACACACACACACACACACACACACACACACACACACACACACACACAGCAAAGGTTCACGCCATCCAGCCCTTTCCCCTCAAGTCACATTTGTGATTATGGCTTTGAATTGGCCCACACTGCAGCTCTCAACGATCTACTGCTCACACTTAATCCCTACTTGTGTCTACACACTGAGCCTGTACACATTTGTGTTTGGGTAAGAGTGTGTGTCAAGAGGAGACGGGGAAGATTACACATGTCACCTGAGGAAGTGAGAGAAACACACACTGAGACAGAGAGGGTGGAGATAGTGACAGAGTGAGTGTTATTGCAAGTCCATATGAGCACTCAGTAGCAAGCGTCTCCCTACATACGGATTATGGCGTGCATGGAGTCCGGCTATAAATATGAAGATGAGCAGCAGCCGTATCGCGGACACACATACTATCCCATCAGTCTCAGTCTGCATCCAGACAAGGTCATTTTAGTGCCTGGTTGCCACAGAATGAAGAGTTCATTCTGAGAACTACCAAATACTCTAGCTATATTTGGACAGTATGCATCCAATTTACCAAACAGCCTCTCCCCCAACTTATTGCAGCATTTAATGGGGAACGAATAAAGAGTCCTCACAACACCTTCATCTATAATTTTATCCACTAGACGAAGATGTTTCCCTTTGATGTATTTGGATGCCACTTATAGAATATGTCGAGAAAGACTCACAAATTGGCTGCTTCTTAAAGCTGCAGCCACTCAAAGCTGAATTTGTAATGGTGTGAGTTTGATATTTTGCAGCTGCACTGTGGATCTTTCTTGAATGATTGGACTTCAAGAAGGGACTTGGTGGCAGTCAGAGACCAAAGCAGAGTGCAGCAAAGCCCTGGGTGGTAAATTCAGGGATAATACATTATTAAGCCAGCTACATGGATGAATATTTTACATGATTCTTCACCGTTGACGCGACTGTTAGCATCCAGCTCTTGGATATAGAGTCCAGGATGATGAAATGCTTTTGGGGGTTTTTGTTTCAGGTTTGAGGTTTAAGGACTAAAGTAATAAAAAAATAAAAATAAAATCATAGTTTTAGCTCACATTTGTTTTCCATAAAAAAGGGATCTTGACATTTTTTCCCCAGATGAGTTTCTTTTCATCTTTTCTCATCTTCTGTCTCTTTCTCTAGCTTTCCATGCTTGGCTTGTCCACTAGTTACAGGGATTCTGCCCACTGAGTTGCAGGGAGCGAAAAAGGGACATCTGCAGAGGACCACTTCAGCATGCTTGGGAGAACTGGGGCGGGGTTGTAGGGTGAGACAGGGGCATACTGCAGAAGGCTGGATGGTGAATTAGGGTAGTCTCTTGTGTAGTTGGGAGCAGAACGGTACATGCCTGTGGCCAGTCAACCATGGATAAGTAAAGGAGACTCTCCGCTAAATAATTCATTCCAACGGGATCCTTCTGAACCCACGCACAGACGCACACATGCATGCAGGGTTCTCTCGCACACACAAATGGCTGCTTCTTGAAGTAGAATGCTGCAACGCCCTTACACCAAACACAGGCTCCTAATTTTACTCTTTGATGAATATTTGCAGATGGATGAAGAAACATTGTCTTGGAATAAAGAAAGAACATTTTGGTGGAACAGCGACAGCAAAAAAATGCTTCAAGGTTGTTTATGGCTTGTGAGCAAACATCACAGAGAAATGCACACAATACTTTGATAAATCAAGAAACAATCTGAATCCTTCACCACTAAGTGCTGAGGGATTTAAATGTAAATTTTAAAAACGTTCCAAGCCTTTGCAAATCTAATAAAGCTACATTTGAGTCTCAACAGAATAAAGAAAACATGTGACAGGTTACCAGACTGTCACAGGGCTAACACAGACAGACATTCACACTTACAGGCAATTTAGAATCACCAGTTACACACCAGAAGAGACTCACACCACATGGAACGATGGTAGATTCGAACCCAGGACCTTCTTCTGGTGAGGCAACACAGAACTGAACCACCTGCTCTGAAGAAAACCCCCCAAAACAAAAAAAAAACCCCACCAACTTTTCTTATATTTAAATTATATCAGTTTGTTTGGTTAATTTCGATGCCCTGAATTTGGAGAAAAATAGCTGAAATTCTTAAATAGTTAATACAATATTTTTATGAAACCCGTTAAATTAAAGCTGAAAGTCTGCCCTCAGTCACGTTTTGACTGCGGGGCACACAGAATCCAGATGAACAGAGAGTGTTTTTGTCTCAGTGATTATGTACATAACTACATAAATACAGCAGCATGTGAAGACAGATTAGGCTAACACAGACAGAAATAGGGAAATACAGATTTACATACATACATATTGGCACATGGAGCAGCACAGGTGAACAGACACAGTTTCATACCCACATTAAGTACATACAAGCACACAAACTTGCACAAACACATAAAGATAGACGACCATATCTGCAAAAATTCAGATTACAGACACGTGCAAATATGCAAAGCACAACTGACTCACAACTTATGACTACAGCCATAGTCATTAACTCTTAGCCTACTAGCTCTGGGAGGAGATGCTCCTACACACACACACACACACACACACACACACACACACACACACACACACACACACACACACACACACACACACAAGCCCGTTCAGCTGTCTTAGTGAGGACCTTCATTGACATAATGGTTTCCCTAATCCCTTACCCTAACCCTAACCATTAAAAATGAATGCCTAACCCTAACCCAGTCACAAGGGATCGAATACAGTATATCGAGGAAAAGGAGAAGAGGAGCAGAGAAGTTGAACAGGAGTCTCAAGGGAGAAATCTGGATGATCCAGCGGCCCCTAGGACCGTGCAATAAAAACTTTAATGAAAGTCATCTAAATCAAACTTTCTCTTATACCTAACCATAACCTAATTGTAACCCTGACACTAAAACCACATTTTGAGCCTCAAAAAGGCCTTCAAACTTGTGAGGACCAGTGTGTGTGTGTCCTCACAAGTGACTGTTGGTTCTCAAAAGTATAGTAGAATGCAGATTTCGGTCCTCACAAAGATAGCTAGACAGGAACACACACACACACACACACACACAGTCGTTTTTTTTCATATCTTAGTGGGGACATCTAATTGACGCAGTGCTGGTGCAAACAAACTGTGAAGCTGTATTAAGCTATAATACTTGTCAGAGGGCACAATTAAATTACATACATCAATAATGAGAGTTGTTGAGGTAAAAAAAAAAAAAGCTCTTTTTTAATCTGAAGATTTTCTTAAAACATGTCCCAGCTCCGACCATCTGTATAGCATTTGAAAATCGGAATAGTGTGCTTAATCTGTGTCTGTCAGTCTGTTCGCTTTTTCCACCAACCCTTAATCAGATCATTTTTAAACTTGCTGTATCTGCAGCCCAGTAAATGTAGTGCTGAGCTTGAAGCTGCTTGGGTAAGTTCTGTAACAGTCAGTGTTGGCTTATTTACATACAATGTTACAAGATCATTATGTGGTCACAGATGATACTAATAACAGTGATTAATAATATCTGAACTGTGGCATTGTCATAATTTTCCTATAATGAAGATATTTGGCAACAAAGGTGAGTGGCTCCATCTACTGAATAAATATGAGAAGAAGACCCCAAAAATATGACCACAAACTGAGCACTGCACTTACTGTGGTAGTCACATATAGACGAATGAGTTATTTGTAGGAACTTGCTTTTATGTTCCAACAAAGCGAGGCAGGCATACACAGATGTTTATTTCTATGATGATGTAAACATTTCTGCCGCACTTGATCTTTGCTCCTCCGTCTTTACACATTATCAGAAGGAGACAGAATTGTAACCCTGTCTGAGCGGCTAGAGTTTCAAACGCTGCTCCGTCTTTTCTTTTTCTCACGTCAGTCAGACGAAAACAAAAGGAAAATCAGTGTAAGCCTCTTAGACTGAAGTATCATGTTCAAGGTCAATAGTCATGTTGTGACTGTGTGTCAGTGGAGTGAGAAAGCTCACTCTGCTGCTAACTTTTTCCACTCCAGCACTGGCTCTTGAACTGATATTTGAGCCCCAAAGGGTATTATGGCCAATTTGTTTTAATCTCTCACTCCCTCCCTCTCTCACATGCTCCCCTTTCCCTTTTTATTCCTCTGTTGTAAGTTTGAGATAAATTTGAAAGATTTTTGCTCCTCAGATCTGGCCAGAATCTTTGCAGCTAGTTTCCCCTGCAGTTCTTTTGTGCTTCGGAAGATTAAAATATCAAATGACTGAACCGCTATATTATTGATGGGTTTTGGATTTTTTTTTCATCAGACCATTTTAAAGTTGGAGTGACTTGGAAAAAAGTTTGTATCATCTGAAAGCTGCTATGAGACCATCAGGTTATTGGATTTTTCATTTGAAGTGCTGGTGATAGCATATGGGGTGGGGTGATGCTATTAGACTACTCTTTGTGTTTCCCTTTGAAGTCTGTGTGAGATTGGATTTCCTTTGCTGTATCCCCCTCCTTCCTTTATGACCACTTTTTAAAACCCTTAAAACAACAAACACATTAAGATTAAACCCCCAGGCCTTGGTAGTCGAGGCTTTTTCCTCTTATTAATTCAATATTTCTGCACCCAGTGAAATTATGCAGACTTTAATTATGGGCTCAACAACGGCTGAGAAAACAAAAACAACACCAACACAGTCAAGAAGAGAACACAGACACACATGAGCCGAGACAAGCAAGCGCCAACGTTTTTGTAAACACACAGATGCTGACAATGTGCTCTCTCCTCACTTTGTGTCTTCACTATCTCACTTTCTCACTCTCACACACATCAACTAACACATACATATGCAAGCACGTTGCACAGCTGCCCACAGTCATCTGGGAAGATACCAGCAGGTTTCAAGCCCATGAGAATTTATGTTTCTGAATGATTAGAGGCGAGGCGGATGGGTCGATCTCGGAGGCAGCAGCTGCCCGCCCCATGGCTCCAAGTGGAGCAGAAAATCAGGATAATTTCATTGTGATAATCAGCCTCCTGTTATCCCTGCTACTTCAACCTAGGAGAAGCAGGAAAGGAAACACAAGGGAGGGGGAGTGTGAGATAAACATATATATAAGTATGTGTGTGTGTGTGTGTGTGTGTGTGTACTGCATATGTATACTAGAAAGAGAGGAGGGAGGTGAAAAGGAGGAGAAAATAAAAATACTGAGAGTTCCTGTCTGCTTAGAATATACCTGGAGGAGATTGTGGAGACTTTTTTATATCTATGGCGCTTGTATAAGCTTGATAACACCCTTTCAATGGCCCAACAACATTCAAAGCAGGTATAAAAATCCCTGAACTTTAACATACAAATAATAGCTTTATATATGCTGATATTTTAAGATGCCTGGTTTCAACCTGTGTTAACAGGGAACTTTAAACTTTAAAGTGTGTTTGTACATAACTAAGCAATACTAATGTGTTTGTATCAGATGCTGATTTCACACCTCAGCTAAGCATTTCTACAAGCTCCCAGATGTCAGCTGGTATAGGGCAGTACTGATTTCACATCACACATTTCTTTTCATCCAAAGTGTTGTTGTTCTCAGCTATGAGTTGTAAAGCATGTCTGCCATCTCACCACCAGCCTGTCTTTGACTGCGGGATAATAATAAGTTTATGTTTCTCTTGGCTCTCCTTTTCTCACTCCTATTCTATTGGTTTTGCTTCTTCTAAGTGTCTTTCTTTGTGTGCGAGTTAGGCCTTATGTTCAGCTGATTTTGTCCTGTATGCCATGAGTTTGGGTTTCCTTTCCTTTTCATGACAACCCTCAGTCTTTTTGTTCAGTTGCATGCAAGGGCATGCCTCATAACATGGAAATATTGTTTCTGTGTCTGTGTCTTACATGTGTGCAATCATGTGTTTGAATTATGTAGTTGTGACCCCCAAATATTCTGTCTTTGGCACTTAAGCAGCCGATGACTTTATCTTGATGAAATATTCACACTGATGTTTGCAAACACACTTGACCTCTAAAAAATACACAGCACAATAAACTTTCACTACACTATTTATGACCGTGTATAGTTGGTATCAGGTAGAGGAAACTAACAGACAAACTCATGCCAGGGTGAGTCTCAGCAAGCTTGAAACTAGCCAAACTAATCACATTGCGACATACTCAGTAAGCTTTGACTGATTGCACAGTGATAATGTAATGATAAACCTGGTGCTCTGAGACAGAAATGTTCCAGTTGCATTACAGGTTTGCCTATAAATGTCTCAAAATCTGATTTGAATCTTTCTGCTTCCTTTTTATGTCAATAAAACGATGTTTTGCCTTACTTTAATATGATCTATGTATGTTTGAGTTTATTTGTGCAAAATAAAATTTCAAAAAAAATTCAAACAAGCGTGCCCTTCACATACACTAACGGAAGCACTTTTTAACAACTTTATTCAGTAATTTAAAGTTAAATATAACAGTGTTTGTAACTCAGATTCTTGATCCTGGGGAGAATGGTGCAATAAAGTGTAATAAAGCTTTTCCAAAACATAACAACAGGTAAAACAGATGTTATTGATGAAGGCAGGCTAGTCTCCTGCTTAGGTACACAGTGATTGCATTTTCAAAGCAAGTTCGTGAAGACGCATCATTCATGTGATGTTTTCATGCACACATACAGGGGCTTTCTGCATTAAAGGACGGGCTTAATTGCTTTGTGCTATGGACTAAAAGGTGACGCTGAAGGAGGGGCAACCATTCTCACTGCATTATATTCCCTATATTATATTTCTAAAAAGAAAACTATAGACAATAAAATATAATGCAACAAAATCTAAAGTCACTAGAGGCGGGTATTTGTTTGTCCGAAGTCTTTTGTAAAATGTGCAAACTCTACACACAATTTAAAGTGAAAGCTCAAGACTTACATTCCGAGCAGGACTTTTAAACATCGGCTAGTAATAACCTATTCCATCCTGAGGAGGTCAGTAGCAGCAGTGAGCTAAACACAATAATTTAGAGCATCTTTAAAACTTCACTTATTTGTCCGATCCGGGAATCCCTCCACCACCTCCTTCATCCTCTCCGCTCCCTCCCTCCCTCCTCCTGCGAGCCACCCCGTCCACCAACAGCGGCGCTTCCCGTGACGCCTCGAACGGAATCAGATTCGGACACATGCGCTCTCACATCAGGTCCCTGCCCCCTGATACACGACAGCAGTAACGGGGTTACTTTCCGTATACCGTCTAGTTCCAGCACTGATGGGAACCTCGGGGTCTAAGACATATCGGTGTGCATAGCCTTCTTCTCCAGCTGACAATACCATGAAGTTAGAAGTCCTTCTTCTCCTCCTGTTGGGTTCTTGCAAGCTGTCCCCCGCGAAGATTGCCGGTGAGAAAACTCTTGATATATGTATTAAATAAATATAATATTTCTTTAGAATACATACTCTATGCTCAGTAATGCCTCCACCGATTTGTTCCATGTTGTGCAACATCCGCTAATAGCTTTGATTAAACTCTGCATAAACTCCGATGACCTTGTCAAACGGGAAAGCGCAAACTACTACCAACTACTCACCACTGGTCTTATAAAGCAAAGGATTATGTTTACATTCCCACGTTTCTTTTCGGATTTAAAGATTCAGTAACTTGGAGAAAGCATGCAGACTTCTAATTGTGCTGACAACAACAAAACAGCAAAAGCTGCCATTTTTGTGGGATGAATTAAGCTTTTTTAGTGCAACAAGATAGTCCTTTTAGCAGTGTAACGCAGTAATGCGATGGCCCTAGCTCTGCTTCTCTTGGAGCTGACTGGTCATCAGGCAAACAAGAACACAGGTGTCATATATCAGCATCTCTGCACCTGTCCTTGAAAGTACAGCCAGAGCTTGTGGGATTCAATCATCTGTAATGTGGCTTTTATGTTTGCTTGGTGGATCCTTTATACGCATTTACCCTGTCAGATGATGTCAGACAGATGTGAAGCCAGAGTGGAAAAAAAAAACAAAGCAAAAACGCTGCAGGTTAAAGGTGGACACTCTTCCTCCCGGTCCCTCAGCTCACACACATTAGTCCTTGCACATGATGTCCCTTGTGTCTGATATTTTAGATGTCTCTCTCCATCGACATTGCAGTTTCTGTTTCTCTGGTGGCTTTATTTCACTGCAGACTGACTGATGGGCTGACTGCCCAGCTTCTGTGCACAGCCATATTAACCATTTATCCTATCTTGTTATCTTGTTATGCAGTGTGTGTGTTTTTTAGAGGAAGAGTAAATGCTCTACTTTCTATCCCTGCCACTTAAAATCCAGCTGGTGATGGTGAAAAGCAGCTGCAGTAGGAGCACAGTTGTTATTATTGTTGATCCATCTTCCCTCTTCTTGTTCCAGCTCCAAATAAGTTTGTGTCCTTGGCGGAGATGGAGGATGCTTTATTGAAGAACCTTTTCCAAGGCTATCAGCGCTGGGTTAGGCCAATCCAGCGTAACAATGACACTATTAAAGTACGCTTTGGACTCAAGATCTCTCAGCTGGTCGATGTGGTGAGACGACACACGCACACGTACAAACAGACTGACATCAGTTTGCAACTCCTGTTAAAAGTGGCTTCCTTAGTTTGAATTTTACACAAGTTTTAGTCTTTCGGTCTTCCTGTGAGATTTGTTGGCAACATGCAAAGTAAAGAATATTGCAAGCCTTGCCCTTTAACAGCAAAAACTATATGCAAGCATGAACTTGCTTTGAAAATGCAATTATTGAAAAAGTATCAAGACACTGAGTTAGATAAAACACGTGTAACACATATAAAAGAAATATAAAGAGGTTGTTCTGGTTTCATCAGTCCCACTATGTGTGGTGCTGAAATAGAGCTCAAGCTATCTCTTCATATTTGTGACTACACTGTCTCTTTTTGGAGTGTTTGTTTAATATTTCAGAGGCTGGTTGCAATAGGTTGAGATGGTTTAGGTGCTCCGGAGGAGAAAACTGAGCACGCTAATGGAGGAACCATGCTTCTTGGCTTGAAATATTCATCTCAGCCAGTCCATATTTAACTTTTCTTCTCTTCCTTCCAACAAACGCAGCCAGAAATGAATTACATAAAGCTGTTTGTGGCAAATAGGAAAGGTTTAGGTTGATCTGTTGGATCCTGGGAAAGAGAAAGGGCGACGGAGCTAAACATAAAAACAGCAGCCTGCCTATGCTGTGTATGTCCCCTGACTCTCTCTAGGCTGCTGCTCAGCTCTGTATTAGATTATGGTTCACCTCTGGTCTATGTGATCACCAAAACATTCAACTGAGTCTGACAGCTGAGGCCTGCTCTGGATATGCTGAACATCTTTGAATATGTCTCGCTCACGTCTGCTAAGGTTGTTGAACTTGTTTTTGTTATCAGCACAGCTTCCTGCACCCACTTTTGGTACTATGTTTTCTTTGTGTTTACTAAGAAAGTGGCAGATAAATCAGATTCTGTCAGATACAGTGGAAACCGAAAAGATGATTTGGTTCACCTCAGCTGGGGGTTTTATATTTACTAAAACAGTAGCAGACAATAAAATATTTGAATGAAATAAGTGATCTTGGATTTCTTTGTAAACTTTGTTTATGAATCATTTAAGCATGAACCAGTGTTGAGTCTACACTGAACAGGTGCCTTAGCGAAGAACCAATTTTAAAGTGTATCTTTAGGTACTTTGTTACTAGAACTCTGTTACAAAAGCAAGTTTTTATTTCTTTAGTTAAATCTTTAAAAAAATGCCAAAGATATCAAAGTTTATTGGCATAAAATAGTGTTTTTGGACTAATAGAATCATGACATGAGACAGATAAGGCTGAGGTATGCCAATGACATGAGAATTTGACTCAAAATCTGTGGCGATAGGTTTCATGTTGTGATGAATCCAAATCTGAAATTTCTGGTTGACATTTTTGTCAGTATGTACAGAGGAAGTCAGGAGAGGGGTATAACAATGAGTGCCATGTTTTACAGCCATCTGTAGAACACAATGGAGGCTCTGTCAGCGTTTAAGGTTGAACTTCAGCCTGTGGTTTTGGAAACTTTGTCAAAATGGATGGAACTATGAACCCAGAAAAGTATCATCAGACTTTGATCCACTAACATTTGGGAAGCTTCTGATTGGCAGTGCCTTCATCTTTTAATATGACAATGATCTCAAGCACATTGCCACTGCAGGAAAAGCATACTTGGATAGAAAAACACACAGTGGAACACCGTCAGTCATGGATTTGCCTCCCCATAGCTCAAACCTCAACATTACTGAAGCAGTGTGGGATCATGTAGACAGAGGGCACAACAAAGGGCAGCCAGTATCCAAAGAAGAGCTTTGTACATCCTTCAAGAAGCCTGGAAAACTGCTCCTAAAGAATACTGAATGACAATGAAAATGAGCTTGCAGCTAACACAGCTGAAGAATAAAAGTGTCCATGCCAAATGTTGACTTTCAAGCTTTTAAGACTTCTACAAACTCTGTTTTTGCCTTATTTTATTTCTATGTATGCAATTATTTCCCATTTTCCCTGAAAACATGCAAAGACATCAGGGGTGTCTTGAGTCTTATGCACAGAACTGAACAACCCAACCAAAACCAGCCAAACAAGCAAATATATTTCATTTTCATAGTTGCATTTTAATGTGCAAATCCAACAAATAATAAAACAATGGGTTGCAAAAATGATTTCTTCTTACGTTTTTGGAAAGTATTTTTACATAACATATTTTCCCAATTTTAAATAATAATATTTTTTCTATTTTTTATGTTTTTGTCTTTTAGGATGAGAAAAATCAGCTAATGACAACTAATGTTTGGCTGTGGCAGGTAAGACTAAATGAACACAATGTTGTTGGGCAGGAGCATGTAAGATAGTACAGAATCATCCAAGAGACCATTTATAAACATTTTCTCATAAATGTTAATCAGTTTATTTTTCATGATGCATTAACAAATAACACATGGTTTGCAGGTAAAATAAGACTGACTTTTTGAATGTAATGTATTTTAAAACTAATATATAGACCCTTGATTTGCTTAAATAAGCTGTATGTATGAGCAGTTGGTTTAAATTTAATATTTAGTTGTTATTTGTATAACTGATGATGGGCGACAGAATTCATAAAGGAGTCTGTTATAGAGGGTATAGAGCTATTGGACTTTTTAATAAGTTTCATCAAGTTTAATTCCAGCAAATACAAGCAAATCACAGTATTATTGAGTGTTGTTTATATGTCTGCTGATGTGGCTTCCTGCATTTTTCCTTGACCAGGAATGGATTGATTACAAGCTGCGATGGAATCCAGATAAATACGGAGGAATCACCTCCATCAGAGTTCCTTCAGAAAATATCTGGCTCCCAGACATCGTCCTGTATGAGAAGTAAGGCCGCTCTGAAATTTCAGCAATCCAGTGACTGATGATGTGAAACATGAGTCTGTCTGTATGAAAAACACTAACACAACGTGATGCTATCTATCTTAATTGCTTAAAAAAAACGTTCTTTGAGTGTAACCAGCATGTTGTAATATAAATATTATAAATATTTAATCTTACACCTCATCTAAAAAATCAGTAACACTGAGCTGTGCTCAGAAAGGCCACTCTACATTTACTTGACCACTTATTAGGTTTGAGCCTGTCTTAGTTGCCATTGGTCAAGTAGCAGGGAGCGATGTGGACTCAAAGAGTCCATAAATTTTCATTTTTCATGTGATTATCAGTTGAACTACAACAGGTGCATAAAAACAATTCATTATCAAAGAGATGGACGATTGCATATAGTAGTATTAATTTAACAGTTTCATGTAAATGGACTTAAGATGAGAATTGACTTGTGTTTCATATTTCTTCAGTGCTGATGGGCGGTTTGAGGGTTCCCTGATGACCAAAGCTATTGTGAAGTACAACGGGGCCATCACCTGGACACCACCTGCCAGTTACAAATCTGCCTGCACCATGGATGTCACTTTTTTCCCTTTTGATCGCCAGAACTGCTCCATGAAGTTTGGATCCTGGACCTATGATGGCAGCATGGTGGACTTGGTTCTCATGGACAACCAGGTTGATCGGAAAGACTTCTTTGATAACGGGGAGTGGGAGATACTCAATGCTACTGGTGCCAAAGGAAACAGAAAAGATGGCTTGTTATCCTACCCCTTCATCACATACTCCTTCATCCTGAAGAGGCTGCCTTTGTTCTACACGCTGTTCCTAATCATCCCTTGTTTGGGTTTGTCATTTCTGACCGTCCTGGTCTTTTACCTCCCCTCAGATGAAGGAGAGAAGCTTTCACTCTCTACCTCCGTCCTAGTGTCACTTACTGTGTTCCTGCTAGTCATTGAAGAGATTATTCCCTCCTCCTCCAAGGTCATACCCCTGATCGGAGAGTACCTCCTCTTCATCATGATTTTTGTCACCCTCTCTATCATCGTCACTGTCTTTGTCATCAATGTCCACCACCGCTCCTCAGCTACTTACCACCCAATGTCACCATGGGTTCGAAACCTCTTTCTTCAAAAACTGCCCAGATTGCTGTGCATGCGAGGGCACACTGACCGCTACCACTACCCAGAGCTGGCTCCCGAAAGCCCTGAGCTGAAGTCTCGCTCTGGAGGTCGAAGAGGCCAGAAGACAAACAGTGGTTCGCTCGGACCGACTACTTCTGATGGGAAGGACGAAGAAGCCTGGGGTACTATGTTGGAGAAAGCCATCTATTCGGTGCGCTACATCAGCAGACATATCCGTAAAGAACACTTCATCCGTGAGGTATGTAAAGTATTTATCAATAAACATTAAATTCTTTTGACAGATTAAGAACTTGATGTTTATATTGCGCATACTCTTTCTGTAATCACATGTCTTATTTTTTCCTTTTCACAGGTGGTACAAGATTGGAAGTTTGTGGCCCAGGTGTTAGACAGAATCTTCCTTTGGGCTTTCCTCACTGTCTCAGTATTAGGCACCATCCTTATCTTCACTCCAGCTCTGCAGATGTTCATGAAAATCCCTCCTCCAACTCCAAGTGAGGAACAAGCTTCAGAGTCGTTACACTGACGAGGCAACTGATCATCTGCCTTCAAAGAAAACATTTTTTAAACATGGTACCACTGAGCAAGAAGAACCCACTGCAGGCACCTTTTACAGGATTTTGTTGACTATCTGACTCTTTCTGTTAAACCACTGTGTAAAATATACATGCGAATAAGTCATCAAGTCACTATGTCTGTTTTGTCAATATCATAATGTTTCATCTGATTATATTGGCATTTTATTCTGGTTTAAGATATATATGACAACCTCAGTAACCAGTAGTCTCACCTGTGTTCATTTTCAGTTCGTAAATTGCCAAAATAAAAAACAACAACAAAGAAATGCTTCATAAACTCTACACCAAATGGTATTTAGCTATCAATATACAAGATTAAAGTAAAACCCCATAATTGCCTTATTTTTTATGTTTTTAACCAACATCATATTTAATTTGATATTTTTTTTCTTGACATACTTTTTTTTCAAATTCAAAACAAATTTCTACTCTGGGAATTTTAATGAAATAAAACATCCATGAGGGCGTTGTCAAAGCTATTATTTAACAGTAGGCTACTTTTTTGTGGTAAACTGTAAGAAAAATAATTTCTGCAGACAGCCTTTAAACTACCTTAAACAGAGATCCCACCACCTCGCAAAACGTTTGACTTTTGATTTCACACATTAGGAGAAATAAAGTATTAAAGGAAAGATACTTAACTTGCTCTTCCCTGTGTTTTTTTTTTCATGTGACAAGGCATGAATAAACCTGAAATAAAAGTAATAAACAGTAAAAGTTAATGTTAGCAATAAGTCAGTTCATCTGACTTATTGCTAACATTAACTTAATGATAGCCCTGATTTGGCCCTCAGGCTGTATGTTGAGTATCACCACACTGAAGCTTAAAAATTGTGCTGCTCTGTTTCAGTAGCATTTACTGATTTGTCATTTGTGTTGTCCTCATCAGATACATTTTTCTCACAGCAGACAAAGAATACATTTAAAGTAACAAAGTGTACTGAATTAATGAAAACAACCCATAAAAGTTTGTTGTTTTTATTGTTTCGATGTACCTAATCAAACCAATAAAGCTGGTTTAAATACACAAGCCTGTTTAAGATAATGCTGTTTTTAGACTCGCTTAGAATTCAGCAAAAAATGTATTTGCTCATCATGTTGTGTGCATAATTTAAGTCACTGCGGTGTCACAAATGGTATGACTTATCCCGCCCAAACAGTATCATTTTAATGATGTAGTTTTAGCTTAAATCTGATTTAAAATCTGCATCTTGCAGCACCACCTGGTGGTAAATCTCATTTCGTTTGATTCTTCGAATACTGGTGAATACGTTTTAATTAATGGCATAAAATCATTTTATTTCCATTAATAGACAATCCCAAAAGACTAAAGAAGCAAAATGATCAGTTCAATTTCATTTGATTTTATTGTATGAAATGCTTGCATCATTTTTCTACAATAATCCAATAATTTTGACACAATTGCTGAAAACAACATTTTTCCCCATGCTGATATAGGAAATAATGGTCACGCTTCGTAACCAATGAGAGGCTTAACTTGAGTAAAAAAGCTGACCAATTAATGAGATTCTAAGACTTTCTCTCCAAATGTTGCGTTCATGTCATAGTGCGTTTGATCGCTAAATCTAGTACAGTTCAGGCAGGCTCTGAATGGAGAACATATTCAAAAACATCCCATATCAAGTAAGTCTTTATATACTTTCTTAACTATATATTTTGTATATATGCTTTTATAAACCACTTTTTATGAAATGTTTTCCATTTAATTCCTTTTTAATCGGGCCCCCAGTCTTCTTTTTTCTTTACTACCCATTACGACCGGTGAGGCTGTCCAGGTGGGCGCGTGCATTGCGCAACATCTCCATATACATCCTGTTGTTTTCGCTGCAAAGTAAAATACATATAATGAATATTGGCTTTAAGTTTGTGTGATCAAAAGTATCATAACTATATTAGAGCAAGTTACAGTGCTCATTGAAGTTACTTCGGTTTGGACACGCTGACGGTTAACAAACAGTTACATGAAACGATTCTTAAAGTGACTCACTCTATATGCTTAGAACATTTCACTAACATTTACCTGCTCCTGAACGGTGTAACCCCACTGGTTCTGAGAGTGGTGTGGATCCCAATATCCTGCCTGTCTCTTCAGCCTGATGAATCCCTTAGCCTCCTCTTCCTTCAGGAAAGGGGCAGCAAAACCCCCTAAAAACATTAACATTGACGGATATAATAATACTTGTAGGCGCATGTATTAAATAAGAATTCCTAACAAAACTGACATAAATAGACGTCATGAGCGAATCCTGGATGTTAAGTAGGTCTAGTAGAACACTGCATGTTTAAATTTTAAAACTATAATTTTCAAAACTATGTTTCATGACTTTAAATCTACAACACCAGCACATATACTTGCAGTAACAACAGAGGAGAAAACTTACCACTCAAAACGGCCAACAGGATCACAAACTTCATGTCTGTGAAATTATGACTGAAGAAAATGTTTTAGAAGAAAGAGAGAAATGTGTAGACATCTAACTGCTTGAGCTGTCAGGCGTAAATACTGTAAAGTTTCATTAAAACGAGACAGAAAGGGAGATTTACCTGCAGCGGTGTCATTCGTCTGAATGTGTGAGTGTTTCGGATTCAGCTTAAAATCCATCATGAAAAGTGAACAACACTTTCCTTCATAGATTTTTTTTCTTTAATACCAGAAACCAGAAGGGAATGAAAGAACTCAAGCATCAGGGCAGGCCATCACTCTGAGTCAACATTTACATTTATCTGTTGCCAGCAGACCAAACAGCAGGCCTTCCCCCACAGCAGCCAGGCTGTGAGATTCAGCATAGAGATGTTACCGGCTGTATTTTTAGGCCATGACAGTCCCTAAAACGTTTATTCTGTAAGACGTGTTCGGTTTAAATAAATTACAATTAGTGAAGAAAAGATGCTTACAAATGCTTTTTTCTAGACACAACTATTCTTTGCTTTTTGGCTGCATTTTAAAAGCCTTAAAAACAAAAGTTATGTTGAACTTTAAAGGTATTATTGCATCAACTTTTTTCACAAAAGATTCTCCACTCATGTTACTTTGAACTCTTATTGCATTATATTGCAATAGATATTCTTTTCTGTTTCAAATGGTATTACTAAATTCCTCATCTTTTATGTTATATAAATAACCATATATTATTGAACGCACGACCTATTTTTATAGTCTTGTAGAAGTAAAGCTTGTGTGTGTACGTCTACATTTCTACCACTAGGTGTAGTCCTATCCACACTGACTTTTGGTTAGAGCGTTCACTCTTTGTGTAACAAAAATGGCAGAACAACTGCCATTTTTCCAAAATAATTTTTGTAATCTGTGTCAGTATATTAAGAAAATAAGTATGAGAAAATAGACCGTGAAAAAAAAAAACACACTTAAAGAATAAAACAAAACAAACATAAATGTGGCCAGATGTTGGTGCAGTAAACTATTAACATAAAATCAGGAGTAAAACTGACGAAATGAAGCAGATTAATTAATAAACAAAAACTCCAACTTATGTGATGGATTTAATGAAAGGGAAATATTAACACATAAAGCAGCATTTTCCGAGGGAAGGTAATTTAAAGCTTGCTTTTGAATCAGCTTAGACTTCAAAAAAAAAAAAAAAAAATCAAAGCAGGTCCCAGGAGGATTAATTTTCATTTTTACTTGTTGAGGTGCTGCATTAGGTCTCATCCTTTTAAGTATGAGGAGGAGCCTGCCAGTGAATTTCTTTGTGTGATGTAATATTTAGACCTACGATCTCACTCAAACGCTGATGCAGCCACATGAAAATGACTATATAAAAGCTGAACTGAGGGTGACGGTTATCCAAAGAGATACTATCGAGAATAATTTAAACTATTTATGAACCTAAGACTTTCTAATGATTGTTTCATACACATGTGACATTATACAATTATTTTTGAGCGTAATTGTATAATTTTTGATTTGTTTTTCTTTAACTGTGCAACATTTTCAGTCGCCCCCACTCAACGCACAAAACCTTTTAGCTCTTTTTGTTTGGGTTCGTCTGACACGCTCTGTCTGTCCTTTACCCTTGACACACTGCTGACCTTTTTCTACAGTAAACTACTAAGTGTGTATGAGAGGTTTGACCTTTCTGTCGCATCCCATAATAAACTGTCACCACCTGAACATTTTAACAGAGACAAATGGCAAGCTGGCAGCTGGTGGGACAAAAAAGGACGAGCTGTGTTGAGCGGACCAAGATGATCTTCATCATGTGGGCTAGATATTCACACGTACCTGAAACCTGCAGATATTGGAGTGCAGAAAAGATGCATATTAACTGCTGCTTTTTTTGGGGGGGGGTTTGGGTTGAAAACATTTCAGATATGCACACACTTCTGAAAAGATTATAAATGACACAATGCAGATTCACGAACGCGTGCACACCTCCCACATCAAAGGTAGTGATTTAGATACAAACTAAAGCTCGTCTGACCTCATTCTATCATGCACATGCACACATATGCGCCCTGCTGGGACTATGGGGAATATTTCAAATATTTAAGTTAGAAACAGGGCAAAGGACAAGATGGATGTTGAACAAAATATGTTATGATACTGAAAATTTCATGCATACTTTCTCATCATTGAGAGAATATCGAGATAGTGACAAATCTGTGATTATTTTTTCTGACTATCAGCTTTTAGTTGTACTGCGATGTGTGATTGTCAGTAATGATGTGTGCTAAGTTTGTTTCACGTAGTAGAAAAATACCATAAGGATTTGAAGAGAAGAAAAGACAAAGACGAAACAGGAAAGCAGTACCAGTAACGTCATAACATTAAGTAATTAAACAGAACAGTTTCAATTTATAAAAAAAAATTGATAATTAACAGCTCCCTGCAGTCTTCACACTCCTTTCTGTGGTTATCATTTTCTCTTGTTCACCTCCTGGACTGGAGACATTTTAAACCTCAGCACTGAAGCTCACAATCAACTCAAAAAGGTGAAACATAAATTAAATAAGAATTGCACAGGGGCATCTTTCACGTTCATTCACATTACATACGTTTGCCAAACAAAATTGTTGGGATTACACCTGTACACGTCCTTAGGGTGGAAAATCTGAACGGTCTGTCTGAAAAAGGACTGCAGTATTTGGGTGAAAGAGTCCAGAGTATCATCAGCTGCCAGTTTGATTTTAAGAACTTTGAGCATAGAGATGTTTTTTGTTTTTTTGTTTTTTAAATTGTGTGTTTGTGCAGTTGTAATGTGCACTGTGCATTGTTAAGTGGGGGCAAACAGCTATACAGAGTGTAGGAGGAGGCAAAACAGTGGAGAGAAAAACATAAAGCGAAAAGAAAATACTCCTGGTGCCACAGAGCCACAGAATCACTTTATAAACACAAACACACACAGAGACAGTACTGCATGCATAATGATGTACTTAATGTTTACACTCAACAAACACTTTGTTAGATGCACCTAGTAGTACTGTTTTGGACCCTTTTTGCCTTCAGAACTGCCTAAATTCTTTGTTGTACAAGTTTCTGGAAATACTCCAGAGATTTTGGTCCATATTGAATTGATGGCAATTCGAACAATTGCTGCAGATTTATCAGCTGCACATGAATGATGCAAATCTCCAGTTACACCACATCACAAAGGAGCTCTATTGGATTGAGATCTGGCGATTTTGGAAGACATTTGATTACAGTGAACTCGCATTCTTGTTCAAGAAACCAGTTTGAGATGATTCAAGCTTTGTGACATGGTGTGTCACTGTGTGCGATTTGTTTACTTTTACTTCCTTCTCACTCCCTAGATGTTTTTTTTTCTTTTACAGTGAGATGAAGGATGAAGTTGGGATCAGAGGTTTCACACAGCCCACTGTGGCTTTCGGGACCACCTATTGAACAGATATGGGATGCTGTACCAAATCAGATCTAACAGCATGAATCTCCTCAGATGGAGCTCCATGTGGGGTAGGAAAAATAGCTAATACCAATGGCGCAGGGCTGCTTCTTAGATAATACGCCCCTATTCCATTGAGAGAAGAAGAAGAGAGAAAGAGACAGGGAGCAAAGGCGGCGAGAACATTTGGAGAAATATGCAATGTTCCCCCTCATTGCCTGTTGGATTCTATTTCCGACTGAAATTATTTATGGACTGGAATAAATAGGTCATTTGATTATAAGCCAGTCTGGCACAAAAAGGAGACAAATATGACAAAAATGCAGTTGATGAACCTCTTTGTAAAGCTGGGAAGGGGGAAATTGCAGTGCGACGCGTGGCACTTCAATAAATGATGATCTACAGCTGTGGGAGATGGAGGGTATGCACTGGTGATCTGTACCTGCTTCTTGGGTCAGAGTAAGATTTCCTGTCCAGGACAAACAGTGAGATTAAAAAAAAAACAAAAAACGGACAAATGACAAATTTATTTATCTGGTATTTGGATAGCTACTCTTTGACCTTGTGTTTGATTTAAATGTGCACTTAGCAAAAGAAAAAAGATATATATCAGTCACTGCTCAGAAAAGGCTATGCAAAGAATCAGTCATGTGATTTGACTGATTGGACTGAGCAGATTGGTTTAAATCTTGCAGGATGTTACTTTCAGGCTACAATACTAGGTAGGTAGATAAGAGTATTGATACAACTTTTATTACACTTAATAGTGATATACGGCTACCAACTGATAACCTTATCCTAAGTTCACTAATGAATACATTTATTTACACTGTCAGAGCACTTATGCTATTTGGAGTTTTACTTAGGGTTACATATTCCTTATTTACTTTTAGATCTGTACTTATATAACAGTGCACAAATGGAATCAATCTTCATACCTTACTCTGTGCGAGAAAGATAAGATTTTTTTTCCATGAACATCTAAAAAAAAAGTCCCTGTTTAATTCTACTGTTTACTGTAATAGACTGCAGTGTATACAGGCGTGACTGGGAGAGCATACACACAGTCCTGTTTCCATCACTTCAGGGGACTTTACATTCAGGGTTTCGTTACATCATTGCCTGAGGTCAAACACTAACATTATCACCCCCAGAACGTGAGCAATATAAGTGGGCAGCACGCACACGCACCTTTATTTGATTAGACTAGTTGAGTTTAAGTAGACACTAATGTAATCTTTAGTCAGTGTCTCGTGAGCATGTTGTAGGATTTAACATTCAAATGTGAGCTAGTTTTCAGCGTTAGCACACAATTACTGGGTTACAAGCATCTCATCAGCCTCATCTGTGCTCACACTCCTGTGACAGAGGCTATTACTTTACTGTATCCTGTTGTGTTACCTGTGATGCGCACTCAGGCTGGGAAGGAGGTGCACTGTGCAGCGCTGTGTGCGTGTGCGTGTGAGGGAGACTGAAGCAGCGTGAACGTGCCAATCTGAACTCCGCACTCCTGTCTTTCAGTCTTTTTTTTTTCTTTTTGCAAATCTCTCACGCCGTCCCGGTCCCCTTCGTTTTCCCCAGCCGCATGTTCATTCCACCGCCGAGCCGGATCAGAGTTCCCGTCTAGCCGACACAACCGCTGGAGTTCACTGGACGGTGCCAGCATGCGGTGCCACAAGTTTTGGAAACCGTGTTCGCTTGGATTTTATATTTGGATCGTAATGCTTTTCAGAGGTAGGTTTTGGGGCAAAGTTGTTCTTCCCCTCCAGTTTATACAGATGGTCTAATGAAGGGTACCGACTTGAAAACGATTTTTGTTTTTGTGTTTTTTTGAGGAGGATGGTAATTTAGACTTGAGTTTACGTCGTCAAACGACTAGTAGGAAATCTTTTCGGCATTTTCGGAAAGTTTTCTAACATTAAAAAAAAATCAAAATTGATAGGATAATTTTAAATCGTCTGACATAAACAAACCAGAGTACGTTTAGATAATTTCATATCTGAATATAATATATGATATAATTCAAAGAGCTATAAATCTTTGAATTTCCTACCCAGAATCCAGACTAAAAAACAAGTTAAAGACGCAAAGAGTTATTTTTAAACACTGAGCATATGTATGCATTACTCTCTACATTAATGTTTGCTTCGTTGAATGATGATGATGTGCATGCATGACTCTATAATGCATTGCTAAGCCCCATCCCATCATCAGCATCATCATCTAACATCTGGGTTGGTTACTTAACTCAGTGGTTTTGCTGAATCTGCTTTCCAAAGCACTGCTTTATGCATAGACATATGTCCACCGCGAACCCGAACCTGCCACCTTCCACTTCATCAGTCAGAAGGGAGGCAAGACCAGGAGACAAGGTCAAATCAAGTGATAAGACATTCTAACACATGTCACATATGGCTGTTGGCATGTATTGGTAATAGCACGCTAGTTACCCTTGAACAGGGTTAGCATGTAATGACTTCTCAGAGTTGTGTGGTTTACCTCTTTCTTTTTTGTTGTTTTACATGAAGCAAGAGTAAAAACTTAACTGTCTTGGAAGCTTAGTTTTGCTTTATTGACATATGTGGACATGAACCAAAAAATGAAGGGAAGCGCAACAGAATGGATACGGTTTGTTTCACCCATTGATGTTTTTTTTTACTGTCTTTTAAGTGGCTACCAAAAATCAAGCACAGACACGACTCCACAGCATGCTGTTCAAACGGGGCATCATAACTGATGAAGCAAAAGCGATGAGCCCCATGCCAAGTAAAGGGTATTACCTCTCTCAATGTTAAAGGGGACAGAGGGAAAACAATTAATCCATTAAAGTACTTCAGGAAGTAAACTGGCACATCCAGAAAACATGCTTAGACTCACAAGGGTCCAATATAAAGACTGTAACCTCCCCCAACCACCCACAGACACACACATACACCCACCCACATACGCACACACTACTCTGACTACACCAATGGCATCCTACTGAAACAACAGCCTCACTGCATACGTCTGACTCATAATCAAATGTTTTTATTTAAAATAGCAGTGCAAAAAAAGAACAACCTGAACTAGTCTTCTAGTGTTTCTAGTCTTCTAGAGTTTTCAAAATCAAATACTGGTTGACCATAGAGTTGTATTTGTTGCATCCATCCATCCATCCCTTCTATTCCGTTTTGGCAGCAGGGTACACCTTGGATAGGTCACCAATCTATCGCAGGGCTAACACAACCATTCACACTCACATTCACACCTATGGGCAATTTAGAATGATCAATTAACCTTACCCCACTAACTGCATGCCTTTGGATTGTGGGAAGAAGCCCGAGTACCTGGAGAGAACTCATGTAAACATGGGAACAACATGCAAAGTCCACACTCTTAAATTGTTAATGTCTAGAATAGCTAGCTAGGGTGGTAGTGGTTGGAGAAATTTATGTGTGTACTTGTATGTGTGTGCAGAATATTTATAAATGTTAATATTCTATAAAAACTGTTTATATGTTTAGTAAAATAATATAGTAGAGTTTTATACTTAATGAGAAAATATTAATGATTACTTTGGATTAAAAATTTAATTAAGGTTGATTGCAATTGAAAACAGGGATGTAGAGGTTCTTATAGTAGTTTCCTCCACTCTACTGAGTCAAACAAAACAGAGCAGTGACCCGAAAAAACTGATGTTGTAGAGATCTTTAACGTTTTCTAGTTTTGGTTATCTTTATTTGTAGCCCACACTCAGCCAGCACGTGAATAAAGATTTAAAGCTCTCCTCAAATTATTTTCCCATCCTTTACCATCCTTGGAAGTCTGTGATTACTCAAACATTTATAACACAGCATGTTGTGCAGAAATAGTTAACAGGTTGTTCTGCTATTACTTTAAACTCAAATGTTTAAAAGTAAACCTAAAACATTTTTATTTTGCATTAACCATGTAGGTGTTGAAGGATTTTTGTTTCTAAATCTGTAAAAGCATGTGGGTTGTGTTCAGTGTATACGAGAGGTGGTGGTCACAGACTCAGTGCAGCACTTCAGAGGTCTTAGCTCCTGGATTAGGATTACAGTGGTGTTAGGAAGCCGTAGATTGTAAATCTCTCCTCTATAAATTCATCTATCTAGAGGTCCATTAACAAACTGCATCATACACGATTATGCTCGCTACTGTAGCCAGTCACACAATGCTGGAAATGATGTGTTAATGGATGAGTTCATGGTTCATCAGTTGATTTAAACATCTCACACACAGAATGGTTATAGTGTGTGTGCTTGCTCTTTGGAAGCCCAGAGCTGCACAGAGAAGTGACAAGCATTACTAGTTAGCAACAGAATATGTGGATGGTTAAATCTATTATATTAATTACAGTTTTCTGTTTTATCTCCATCCTAATGGTCTCCTTTACTTGCATCATCTTTTAGCTCTAGGTCATTTCTCTAGTTTCACCCTTTTATTAGGGATTTTTTTACACTACTTTAAGTCATAGTCTTACTGCCTCACTAAAATATTTTGTGTTTTATTGAAGTTTACAGGTTCAGAGACCCTAATTTAAGTCCTTTAAGCATGATTAGGAATATGATGAAATGTAAAGGAATCCAGGATTTTAAAGGCTCTGTGATGGACTGGTTTTCATCCATCTCTTACACCTCCATCTAGCACAAATTATTTTTTCTCCCTGGATTCTTTTTGTACTTCTGCCTAACTCAAATCAACTAATTTCCCAGAGTCTCATGTTCTTCCAGTTTCTCCAGCTGCATTTTGAATCAGGTTAGGTAATAGGCTAGTGACCTGGGTTCAAATGTAGGTTTAGAGCTACTGAACATCTGGATGCTTCACTGCTGACCTCCCCTGACTGATATGTTTCCTTGCCAAAGGACTGTTAGTAAAATAATGAGCTGCTAGACCATGCCAGTGTAGATATGTCCTCAATTTACATGAATGCACACTTGCCTGGTGTTGGAGGCAGAGTGCAACACACTGTTTATAAGAATCATGCAGATTCTTATAAACAGAATCACACAGAAAAGCACTGTGCAAAAGTCTTGAGCCACCCCTCATTCTTTAATGTGTGAAAATGGGAAAGATGTCCAGCGTCTTATTGAAACATGTAGAGTCATATTTGAAAATACACTAAATGGTAAATGGCCTTTATTTGTATAGCGCTTTACTTAATCCCTAAGGACCCCGAAGCACTT
The DNA here is from genome assembly GCF_056152115.1 of Neolamprologus brichardi. Taxonomy (NCBI): domain Eukaryota; kingdom Metazoa; phylum Chordata; class Actinopteri; order Cichliformes; family Cichlidae; genus Neolamprologus; species Neolamprologus brichardi. The sequence continues at coordinate 28,441,363 of NC_142105.1, forward strand.
TACGCTACATTCAGTCATCCACCCATTCACACAAACATTTGCACACTGGTGATGGCAAGCTACATTGTAGCCACAGCTGCATAAGGTGAAAATATAATTTCCACAATTTTAACAAACTTGAAAGCCAATATTTGGTGTGATTATCTTCATTCTTCAACAGAGTCTGAAAGCTTTAGGTAATTTCTTTAAGTAGTCCTCAGGAATAGTTCACCAGGCCTCTTCAAGGACATAGAAAAGCTCTTTGGATGTTGGTTTCCTTTTGCTCTGTCTTATTAACTCTCGTCAGACTGAGATGACAGGATCAGTCTCACTATGCTGAGGGTGCTTTCAGTTATTGTGGTTCTGTTCTTTGGAAGGAGCTGTCTGCTGACCTGAGATATTATTATGAAACGTGTGCGTAAATTCAAATACAACTTCTAACCCTTCTTATTCAGACAGCCTTACACTCAATAGGTGTTTTTTTGTTTGTCTCGTTTTATTTGAATTTATTATTTTTACTGCTTTATTGTAAACCTACACCATACATGTTTTTCTGGGTTAAGCACATTGAATTAGCATATAGTGAAATGTGCCATTCAATACTGTTCAACACTGTTTCATCCCTGGAGTATGTTGCTATTTCTTGTTTCTGTCAATAGTGTCTGGATTCTATTATTTCTCCACGCTGTCACTGTACAGTGTTGGCCACAGTCTACAAAAGAGATACATATCTATGCTTTTCACTTTTCTATTATTGTTTTATTTAGAGTAAAAAAAGAAGATTTTAAGCACTGTATAAGTACTTTAAAATTGGCAAACTGTTAGTTGTAGGAGTTTGTGGTGTAAAACAAGGTGTGTTGTCCTGATCTAATTCCATCTCGTAGAAGCAAACTATAAAGTCTTAAACTTTATTTGTTTGAACCTGTGAAAATCTGTTTCCCCTGCAATGATCTGCATATAGTGCAGCTGTTATTGTTTTGAAAAAATAACTGTGCGAGGCGATAATGTCTTTTTTACTAGTATGTTGACCATTTTCCTGAAACCTTCCTTACTCACTGTATTTTTTGGTCACTTATCTTGGACATCTGAAGTGACATTGGACAATTGTTCTAGGTTGACATCACTGGCCCTAAATCTGAATTATATCCAAACTACAGGTAATGATCTGCCTCTAGGATCAAAATCTTTGCCTTCGGCTGTGCCAGACATTTGATTTTTGTTTTTGACGTTCTGTTATATGTAGTGTATCACTGCAGTCAAGTGAATTCAGGAAATTTCAGGCTCTGCGGTGCAAGGAACAGCTGTGATTGGCACATGCAGGCACGCTGTCAGGGGGAGCTTGATTTGCTTTTACTTCATGTCTAGCTGTAGCACACATTTTCATTATCAGTCAATCACGTTCATTTAAAACTGCAGGAAGTTGAAATTGTGATTGAGATTAAAATTTGATTAATTGTGCAGTCACCTTCCAGCTTTAGTCTTGACTTCTGGATTCAAAAAGCTAACTAACCTTTAAAATCGACAAAACAATGTGTAAGCTCACACAAGGTATACCTATCATCCTGCGCATTTATTACCAATGCTGCAGCAGTATTTTTTTGTGTCACACATATAATTTGTTGATATCTGCAGGACGGACTGCATTTTAAAAATATCAGTATGTTTCATAGCTGAGAAGTCTGTCAATTGATACTGCTTCAAAAAGACGTTACATCCCAGTCTATTTAAGCAAAATATACAGTATTTGTTAAATGTTTATATGTTACGCCTAACTGCAAACAAGGAATGTGTTATAGTTTGCACTCTAGCCTATGTTTACATTCTGATTTGGTATGTTTATTTTTCCAGCTGCCAGCAGATTTGATTTATATTCAGCAAGTGTATCATCTTTGGACTAAAAACATTCACGGTGTGAGTTCAGCATATATTGCACATTCATTCAATAGTGGAAATCTTTCCATATTTGTTTCTTCCGCAAACACTCATAAATACAGTGCACTAATGCGATATATTTGCATGAGAAAGGGTCTAGATGTGTAGCATTTGTTGTGGTGTCGACTCTCCGGGCCCTCAGGGAGTGGCATTCTGTTAGCAGCTCCTTTGTGCAGCATAGCCCTTGCCAGATTCATCACTCTGGTCCCAGGGCACTGTGGGTTCAGAGCCTTTTTGTGTTCCATACTGGATGATAGATCTGGCTTTTTGCATCAGGTTTTAAGAGATTTGCCAAGTTTGTTGTGTGAAACAAAATTACGGTAAATAATATTAGATCTGTTTCTTGTGTAGAGTTATTTTATTTGTATGTTTTATGCTTTTCTCTTAGGGACAAACCTCAAAAGAAAGAACCTGCTGGCTGCATGTAAATTAATGTTGAGTCACACTAAAGTGAATGTATTTAAAAGCCTTTTATTTGTATTTTAATCTTCCCGAGCCTTTTGTTACTACAGCTTTGTAGTGTTGCTGTTTATTCACCAGGATTAAAGTTACATCATTTAGAACCTCGGGGGTCCCAGCTATACCAGAGTCCCCCGGTTAACTGTGAACAATTTCTGTCTAGGAGCAAGATCACTGGTGTGAATAACAGTTTATGAAGACTGTTACACTCCAGCTGCAGGAAAAAAACATCTATAGCAATTGCTCCATCACTTATGGATTATATATTATACTGAAGACGGTTTTGACATTAGGAGATAATGCCTTTTGAGTGCTTTTAAATTGATTAATGTTCTTGAGATGCAATTTTGCTGCATCATCTCACTACTGTCATACATTTGAAGGCTGTTGATGGGTGTCACTGTCTCAGGGTATAGGCAGAGGTAAGTGCAGATGAGGAAGGGATGGAGTGACACAAGTATTTCAACCTTTTGCTTAAGTAAAAGGTCTAAAAGTCCTGAACGTCTGAGCTATGGATAGTAAACATAAATGGAGACAGCACAGTGGAGCATGCAGCCCCTCGATGGGGTTAAACTCTCTGCAGCATGGATATGATTGCATCATTGCACCCAGATCTGGGAACCAGTCTTTCCAGTGCTACAGTAACTGGTCAATAGTCAATATGCTCTGATGGTGTCATCTGTTTAGTATAAGAATCAGATGTGATGTTTTCCACAGCACCAGTATCGTCTTCAGTTTTAGATTCAGGTTGTAAAATGTGACTCACAGACAGCCGGCTAGCACATGTCCTCAGAACCTTGGGGCTGATACAATGACATAGCACAGGCACACCAAGAATACTAAACACACCATTTCTGTCCCATTTGTTACCACTTATCTGTTAAGTATCAGCATTCCCATTGATTAGTTTTCACTCAATCAATCAAAGCTTTACTCACCACATGCAGGTTGCCCTGCAGTGAAATGGGACCCCCCCCCCCCCCCACCCCCAACTAATCACTCCAATAACTTCAAGTTAGTTAGCAATTTTCAGGCACGAATTTCAAACAGGCCTGAAGTCCTTTATTCACGTGCAGTAAATAGCAGGTAGGTCTGCTGTAGATGTGTTTTCACTGCAGGAAACACTCAGTTTGATTTTGGTAAGGGTGCTGCCTTAGTTTTTTCTGCTATGGAGATGGCAGGTTAAAGACAATTTAATGCGATCCGGTGTCTGATATTTGCTTTCTTACCTGCAGCTGAGCTGGAAAAAGGTCGAGGGCTGCTGTGCATGTGTGAAAACAACTGAAGTTACTCAGCCCTGTGTCAATATTGCAAGTTTAGTTACATAATATTTTGGATTTGCCCAAAGCATAAGAGTAATTAAATAACTTTTAACTGTATAGGTAATCTACACAATAGATTACCTAATATTCATGATTGTGGCAGATTATCTTGACAAAGGGAAAAAATGGACTGAGAAACAAAGCCATTATCATCGCTGCACAATGGAAAGCAGCTCAGCGTGGATAGGTTTACCTGGCCACAACAGGGGCCCTGATTTAAGAGCTGGTCATTTAGTACTCTGCTTAAAATAGCAATCCTGTTGTTTGGGTGTTTGTCTAAGAGGTATGTGTGACAGCGAGAAAGAGAATGAGTCCCTCAGGCTGTTTGTGTGTGAATAGCCTGTCTGATGAGCCTGTTTAGAAGCCTCATCTGAACACACTGACCTAGTAAAAATATCCAAATGGGACAGAATCAAATAGCTGAATTTCTCAGTATATATTAATTTGTGAGCAAGAAAGAGAGATGATTAATGTGCTTAAATGCCACCCCAAAATCACAATCACTTTACGATGGTCACCTTCTGCCTGTTTGTTTGGCCTCACATGACCTCGACCTCAAACTACTTTGCTATTTGTTTGCAGCTGATTGGAAATAAATTGCATAGGTGACAGTGCTGATTTGGACGGTTTTGTTCATATTTTTGTTTGTGCCATCCCATTCTCTGTAAATAAGAGCAAAAGGATAGAAAGGGGAGAATGTACTTCTCATTTTCTTGTAAAGATTTGCTCTTGACATTCAAAAGTGCTTCAGATAATTTATATTTGTGGAAATAATCAACATAAATCCATCCATCCATTTTCAGCTAAGTCAGTGACATTTGCTTACAACACATAATTTAGATATCGAAGATATTTTGTACTAAAATGAATAATTTGAGCTTCACTGATCACATAGGAACAAATATCTGTTACATTTAAGCCCTCAGACAAGTTCTCATAAGGTTGATTAATTAACCATTAATGATATTATGAAAGTTGGCTTTCTATTACCTAGTTTTTCAAAATTTAAAATCTTATAGTGATACGTTTTAGTTTATAGAGCAATGTGTAATTTGTTGGAGGTGAAGGAAGTAAAAATCATTGCACTGGAAAATGAGCAAGCTACAGCTAGGTGGAGGTGGTGGAAAGACCAAGGAAAGTTTTTGAGCAGCGTCTGATTCCAGAGCTAAAAAATAAGAACCAGAAGTCAGAAAGATAAGCTCTGCAGATTTAAGGTGTTTCTTTAGACTATGTCTAAAAGAGTCCAACCCACAAAGCACCAATATCATTATTAATTTCTTTAGTATTTGAAGAGCTCTAAATTTTTGCTCGCATAAAGCATGAACACAGACTGATTGAGATTCAAGCGACACATTTCTGGACAGGTTGTCTTATCAGCACAGAGCTAAAAACATAATGATAGTCATACCAAATTCACATCTCCATGGGTCTCACATTTTTAATTTCCTCTCCATTCAGTTCCACAGTCATATGTGATCTAGAGCTCACATCCAATATTCTTCTAATAAATTTCATGTCAAGGAAATCCACACAAATAAAATTGGCATGGTCTGTAGTAGTATACCATTTGAATATGTGAAATGCATTAAACTTTCCCCCTGCTGGTGCCCTGGAATGACCAGGAGCAGGCTGGCTCTCCTTATTAGAACTAAATGCATGCAGACACCTCGAGGTAAGCTCAGAGTGCCAAATCATTATGAATTGTAACGTGGACACATCATTGTGAGCCTGTGAGTGTACTGAGTTAAAAACAAATCACCTGTTTCTGTGGAATCTGTGTCTAATGTGGAAATGAGGATGAGACTTGTAGTGACATCAACAACACATTGCCATTGTGTTTGTTCTTGACTCAAAGGTAGCTGTTTAAAAAAATAAAAAATAAAAAATTTAGCCTCTTTTTAAATTTACAGTCGCATATTCTTTTATTGTTGTTGTTTGTATACAGTGAGTCAGCAGCAATCTCCTGCTGGATGCCTCAGTGTTTCACCAGTGATAAAGATACTGACACAGGGTAAGCAGGTCTTTAGAGCCATGGGATGAAACCGAACGTCATTAACTGGGAGGGAGAAAGGCAAAATATAGAACTACAATGGGCTGCAGCGGGCTCACTGGGGCTGAGCATGACAACACAGCTTTTCTCCCACTTTCTTTCTTGTTCTCACTCACTTCTGTAGTTGCTCTCTGGGAAAAGTCCAGGTTCTTCTGATGTGGTAGGGTCCCCTTTCTTCATACTAGCTGCAGTTAGCTCACCAAATAAAATGAAGTTAGCTTAATTGAGAAGTATTAACAGCAGAAGTCTGTCAAAAAGAGAATGTGGTTAAACTCGAAGAAAATGTTTCTTTGGTCAAAACTTGGCTGCTTAAATATTTGGTTTGAAGTAAAGTAGACTTCAAACAATCCAGAAAGGCATAAGAAGGCATCTTAGATCATTTTTCGTCTATTCGACACAAATCCTCGTTACACCGGTCCCATATTTTCTCTCACATAAACAATAAATTTAACTCAAACAGAACCCTGAAAAATGCTTTCATCCACAGTAACCCACAATTAATTGCATTTCTCTGCAACAGTGTGTGGCCTACCAGTGTTTGTGAGCTTTCTGAAGGAGGCAGAGATAGTCACTACTTGTTCCAGTGGCAGTATAGACTCAAAGTTTGGTTTCTGAGACTGAGGCAATTGTCTCTTGACCTTCTCTGCTAATATCTATAAATGGTCTGACCTTCACTTTTTAAATGTGAACAGATTCTCTGTTGTAAAGTTGAGCTAATAATCAATAATTTTGTGACCTTTTCATAGGCTGATCATTTCCTGTAGTGATCTGTATGAGGTTAGAGTGACTGCGCATTGAAGGCAGTTGTTGTATAACATTAGCCTGAGTTTAGCAGGGATAACATGCATAGTATAAAAGACACAATACGTTAAAATGAAATATGTTAATGGTGTAGCTTAGTTTCAACAAATACCCCCTTGGTCAAAAGTAAATGCATTAATAAAAATGTTAATTTTTAACTGGCAAGTTATTCATATACTGTAGTTAGGGAAAGTTTGTGGCTCTTCTATTAATAACACCAGTATTCAACCCTTAACTCCCCCCTAAAAAAACCCAGCAGAGATTTTTGGGGGCCTTAAGTAACATACTCCTGAACTGGAGTAGAACAAGGATTTTCTCTTCCCAACAACCACAAACCGCCTGCTGGTCTTCTGCTGGTGCAATGGTGGTTAGCGCAGACATGTCACAGCAAGATGGCTGTGAGATCGTTTTTACGTGGCACTTGTATGTTCTCCCTGTTACTGTGTGGGTTATCCCACTAGGTTAATTGGTGATTCTAAATCAGCTGTATGCAAGATAGATATGTGAATGCTATACACACACAGTGATGCTCTATTATATATACATTTTCAGAAAGAGAGTAAGGAAGTAAATACTATGAACCCAAATGTTGTTTTGTCAAGACTCTGTAAAAATCTGTATGTATTTGCATATATTTGTACAGTGTACAGGCAATAGAACTTCATTATTAAAGTAGGACCCCATTCAGTAATAGTATTTACCAGTATTTTGCAGTATTACAATTTATTTCTTTAATTAAAGACATTAACTGGTAAATGGCCTGTATTTGTATAGCGCTTTACTGGTCCCTAAGGACCCCAAAGCACTTTACACAACCAGTCAACCACCCATTCACACACACATTCACACACACATTAACCCACGTAGAACACTCTTATCTCCCTGCAACAGGAACACATTTGCCCAAATGGGTGAATAAAGTGCCAAGAAAGTGCTCCAACTGAGGGTCTATATCAGCTGACCTATCATGGATCACCATTAAAACATTTTTCACATTTTTTCCCAACTTTGCAAATTGCTAAGAAGACTCGTAGAATAACATATATGTGTTAAAAGTATATAAAAGTATATAAAAGTATATAAAAGTATATATATATATATATATATATATATATATATTTATTTATTTATTTATTTTTTTTCTTTTTTTCTTTTTTTCCTTGGTTTAGTTTAGTGGTGTAAATGGAGTCATTTAGAATTGAAATGAACTTTGTGTAAAGGTGACTGAGATATAAACTCAAAGATCAAACCTCTCAAACTATTTATATAATATTATTAGTTCTGAAAATATTTGATTGACCTCTCTTGTTTGACCAGCAATGTCTACACATATTCTGAGTATAAAATGAATGCTTTTCCTTTACGATACCTTCTAACACTGCCTTATGCACGGTAATCTTTCATATTTCCCCCTGAGAAACATATTACCACATGGAAATCACAAATTAATACAATAAATATATGTCATATATTTTCTATATTTTTTTTCTCTCTTTAATATATTCACCTATAGTGTACTGACCTTGGTAAGACGTGAGAAACCAAATCCATCATAATCCGAGTCTAGAAAATAATTAGCATCTGTGTTAGTGAGCCACACTCATACAAGTTCCTAATTAAAAGTGTGTCACTCTCACTTTCTTATTTCAAAAAGAAAGCAACATTAACAATAATCTAATTCAATCTAAGCCAAATTCAAACAAAAAAATTAAGAAAACATATTTGATTAAAAAAGGAAACAAATAATTTTATTTCTTTGAGGATTATCTTTATAGACAGTTTTCTATTATACTTATTTAAACAATAGAGCAGATTTGGAAAACATTGAGATAAATAGTGAAGGTGATTAAGAAAAATAGCTCCCACTGCTCCCTTTACTTCCTTCTTTCATTCCCTCTGCTGGACGCGTTATCTTTGTTTTGTTTTGAGGATGCCTCTCGCTGTGTTGGTGGAAATTATTCCTTCATTGCATCTACTCATATAATCTTCATTAGTGAGATGATTAAAAAAGAAAAAAAAAACCAAAACAAAAGGTATGAATCTACCCCTTCCTCCCTAATGTACGCTGCACACGGTTGTATGTGAATTAAAGTTGGCAGTGGTTTATTTGACTTGATTATTTAATTCCTTAGAAACTTGGTTTTATGACACAAGCAGCAACAGAGACTGAGGTTCCAAATCTTTTTGATTGGTTTAGTTATGTTTGTTTGGCCCTCTGTTCACATTTCACAGTAATAACACATAAAAGTGACACAGGAGGGAGATTGGCCGGATAACAGCTGCAGACGAGGCTGTGTTTGAGTCGTTGTGAATGTGTGCATGCAAATTTTATTGAGGATATATCGACATATTTATAACTTTGTTGTGCTGTGATTTCTTTAAAATGTCTTTTTGACCTTGCAGAAAAAGCCAACTTTTAACATACTCGTAGTCCATTCCAACACGTTTTTAAAAAGAAAGGAAAACAAATTGTACAAATGGTGAATAATGGTTCACGATGCATGTGTGTGGCTATTAATGAGTTTAAATGTTTATGTGGGAAAAACATTTATTTATCAATCCCACTTGAGCAGAAGGTACTGGACGGGTGAATAAGGTCTGAGAATGTGAGGAGTCTTAGGAGCAGTCAGAGGGCTGCTGTGCTGAGCAGCTTCTTGCCTTTGACCTAAGGCTCCGTCCTCCTATAATTCTTCTCATTATAGTCCTAATGGGCCAATCAGCAGCATGCTAAGCCAAAGGGATGCTTCTATCATCTTCACAGCTTTGCAGGGCTGTGTCAGTAATCCCTTCTCCTTTTTCCCATTCATACTACATGCCTGTCTCTGATGTATTTGTTCTGTTTCACTGGATTACTACATCCAGCAATTCGGTGTTGACTGCCCTTTGAATGTTAATATGAGGGAGTCCTTTTACTGTTTGCATTAGAGTATCTATATGCATGGGAAGTATAAAACTTTGGTATCTAGAAAAAAATGTGTGGATTTAATTACCTGTGTGCTGTTGACCATGTTTTGAGATTGTTGTGATTCCCAAAACATATTGGTCCTATGAAATCCTTTAAACAAACTATCAAAAAATAACAAAGATAAAAAATGTATGGGATTTAGTATTCCATCCATCCATCCATCCATCCATTTGCTTCTGCTTATCCTTTTCAGGGTCGCAAGGGGTGCTGGAGCCTATCCCAGCTGTTAGGGTGAGAGGCAGTATACACCCTGGGCAGGTCGCCGGTCACCATGTAGCACATCATCATATACCAGCTAGCCCAACATCAGTAACCCTTCAAACGTCACTACTGTTTAGTTTCCTGTCTTCATTTATGTCAGAAGTGATAGCAGAGCTGTATGTTTTAATTTTTTCAGAAATTCCTCAGTCAGAACATGGTATATCATGTTTAGGTGGAAACTAGGCGAGCTAACTTTCTGCTAACTTCTAACTCAGTGAAATTAAATTCTGTTTTTATGGATGCCTGGATTTTAAACTTCATTGTTATACCTGGTAGAGCAGCCACACTGATCATTTTATTAAGGATGAAAGAATTTTATCTTTAATAAAATGATAAAATGATAAAACTCAGATAATCTCAATCTGCTTTCATAAAAATTAGTTTGCTATACTCAAATGGTCTCTGCAGCCACCAAATTTGAATCCAATAGCCGGTAAATCTGCCACAGCTCTGCGATGCTATCGCGTCAATGTGGATGAAAGACTCCAGCAACTTGTTGAATCTATGCCACAAATAATTAATGCAATTCTGAACGCAACAGGGGGTCCAACTTCACAGCAAGATGTAACTAATAAAGGAACTAGTGGGTGTATGTTATCACTGCGACTGCTAATTCACAACTTCAGCTTGTGTTTTTCCTTGTAGCTGGAATCCAGTATCATTAAGAAATTCATCTACACCAACCCTCAAATGCTCACGTTTGTAGAGAATTAATGCTATATTGAATCAAGTTATTGGACATGCATATGATGTCATTTTAAGTCATTTTTGATACTCTAATTCCAGCTGTTTAATAATAAAGGCAGAAAATCTGATTTTTAATTATTTTATTTTTTTACATTTTAAGGTCAAATACAGTATCATCCTGCAGCTAGTCAGAATAGTGACTTCAAGGTCAACAAAGTGTCCTGATGTGAAAAGTTAGGTTGTTCTTGTGCTAAACATGTATGGGGCATTTGAATCAATAATGGTGACGAAAGCTGGGCCAACAAACACATCAACCTAATCACCTTAATCCTAGAGACCCCCAAACTCACAGTCCCTCCACCCCCTCTTTGTGTTACAGTCAGCAGATGTATAAGCAGATGTCAGCACTTATTTGTTCATTATTCATCAAAACTCATGGCTCAACATACACACCTTCTTATACATTTTAAATAAGCTCACAGGATAAACTATAGAAATCAAAAGCCTCTAGAATGAGGCAGTAAGGCAGTGGTGCCAGCAAATGAAGGGTAAAAGGTTCTCAAGACCTTTAAAGATACTTTTTTGGATTAGGAATTCAGCCCAAATGCACCACAGAATATGTTCCAAGAAATTGGATAGTCCAAGCCAAAATACTGATGGGGTTTAAAAAAAACGTCTTTCTCCATAACATTGTTATTCTACCACTAGATTTATGGCTTAAAATGCAAAACACACCCTATCAATCACATGCTGACCTTCAGAAACCATTTATAGTGAGTGGAGGGCATGCAGGGAGTGGAGCATTCATGCAAACTATTGGTGCTTAGGTGTAAAAAACATCTCATAGACCTCTCTACTTGCTTTCCTTCTCACAGAGCCTCCATGCTTATATGTTGTAAATGCAGCAGACGGTGCTTTGGGTTTAATATGTATTCAACACAAACCCCTTTTCCTGTTGCCTTTGTCCTCCAGGGTCCTTGCAGGGCGAGTACCAGAGAAGACTGTACAAGGAGCTGCTGGCTAACTACAATCGATTAGAGAGACCTGTGGTCAATGACTCAGCTCCCATCCTGGTGGAGCTGGGCCTCACACTTCTGCAGATCATAGATGTGGTGAGAAAACTGGATGTGTCTGTGTGTGTGTGGCATGGTATCTAGTTTGGTCATTTTAAAATAAAATGGAAAAATATGAAGTTTTCCAGGTGTAATTTTATGAAAACCTGACGTGGATTTTAGTTACTTTAACGTTGATATTTTTGTATTTAGCTGAGTGTCACATTCATGGAGACTTTTCCGTGTAAGAGTTGTGGCTTTAAGGTTTGTGCTAATTTTGCAGGTGACATTAAATATTACACAATACAGGCAAGTATATATGCAAATGTGTTCTTGTTGTGTCTGTTTGAAGCTGTAATGTGGGTATCCATGAAGTGATTGATGAATCAAACACTAGATTTAGGTTAATGAAACAATTTTAAAAGCTCTGTTGTATTCTATTTATTTTCATTTTAAGGTGGCTCTATTGTGTAGTAGTTTACTTATTTGCTTGGCAAGTGAAAGGTCACTTATTAGAGTGAGGCCCACTGTGGTGACCACCTGTCACAAGGGAGGAGCCAAAAGTAGATTACATTTTATTTTTTAATTTTTGCAGCTCCTTCTTGCAGCTCAATTGTAGTTTTTTACCGTGCCTCAAAAGCCCTGTGATTTTCTCTACCACAGTTTCCCATGTTGTCTGGAGTATATTTAAGAGATTGTTTAGAATCTCCTTTCCTGATTGTGATTTTGAGTTTGTGTGAGATTGCTCATACAATTCTTGTTTATTAGCACACTGAATGGCTGTTACCAGCTGTAATGCATCCCATTTGGCCAAAAGGTGCCCTCCTAAACTTTGTGGTAAGACTGTTTTCCTTGTTAATGGTTGTGTTTAAACTCAACTTGTGGTTTGTCTTACCCTCGACCAAGTTGTTCTGGTGCGTAAATCTAACCAAACCCAAATCTTACTGTATGGTTTAATTTTTAACTAGAACTCTGCCCAATACACAGTGGAGTGACCACTGTTGATGTGTCTATAGAAGAGAAATAAAAAATGGTAAAAGTAATTCAGTGGTTGATAATATTCGATACAGGGGCGCTTAATACACTTTAAACAGTTGCAGTTTATGAACATTATAGTTTATTCCTCTTTTCTCAGGCCTGTGACCCCGAAATCAGGTTTCTACTAACTTTAATGACTTTTTAAATAGTAAATTATCTTCTCAGAGTAGCAGCAGGTTGTCACACGAAGCCTCATTAACCATCAGAAAGAATCAAAAACGTAACAGACCCCGACAGAGGCTATGTGTACATTTATCAGTCAGTCTCATCCACAGAGAGGAGACAGTTTAGGGAAGTGTTAGCATGTTACATGCACTGGTTCTGAGATTCAACAGCCATGTGTCTGCTGTCATTTGTCAGAAATGACCGATGCAACAGTTTTTGTGCGTGAGAGCGTGCACTTTCAAAAGGACGCCTTCCTTTTTACTGAGACAAAGCGTTTCCAGTTGTTCTTGTTTAATCTATTTGATAATTAAGGAACCACATGTTTTTCTGATGATCTACAGCTTCTAACAGACTGAGCAAGACATTCAGACAGATTCAGAATTTTACTGTTCTTTACACTAGTTTACTGTAGTAGGACTGTAGTCTAAAACAAACAAACTTTCAGTCCTCCTAAAATCATCTTTCAGTCTGTTTTTCCACTAATTTTTGTTTTTCTTTATATGTGGTGATGCTTCTTAAATCACTGAAAAGCTTTTATGTAAAAACTGAGGACTCAGATACTTAAAAGTCATTTATTCTTCAGATCAGATTGGCTCTCCTTCATTAAGGGTCTTCAGTTAAGAGTGTACAAAAGATGTGTTTGGCATTCAATTTTTTTTAGAGTGAATGTCAATTAACTTCTCTGCACCTCAATATGTTTCTTTTCTGACAAAGATTTTTGACTGTTCCAGACAACTTTCAGAGATAAGCTAATCTTGTTTATTCCTCCTGTCTCTAACAGTCTGATTTCCAATCCTTTCTACTATCCATGTTGTTACTGAGATACTTTGACACATGTCACCATCTTCTCCTCTTAGTTCAGTGGTATCCTTCGCTAATAGATACTCAGATTTTGTCGAAAGTGTGTCTTTGAGCATGGCGCAGGCCCATTTACTCCATCATACACCTTCCAAGCAAAGTCAGCAAACTGAAGTGCAGTTTTGGTCTGCTGAGCTGCTTCATATGGACATAATGTCTGTCCTGCTGCTTCAAAAGTTATCAGTTTCCTAAAAAGTCATTCTTGAGAGAGGCTGTTCCAGGGCATTTTTGTTGTATAAGTAGAAGCTGCTTAAAGCTCTTGGCAGTCTCTGATGCTTTTTCAATAATGAATCTGACCATCCTCTAGTTTTTTTTTATCTTGAGTGGCGTGGACTTCATCTGTAATCAACAAACAAGGGAGCAATCTTGACAGCAGGGTTTTGACGATGGTCTTAAGGAACTTTGTGATTTCTCATCTTGGCTTCTGGACAAGTTCATGCCACTGAGACCTGCATTGCACTTCTCCAACATCTTAGCTGGTGCTTCAAACAGCAACTGGTATATTGTGTTCACTGAAGCTTTGGTCTGATTTTTACATGACGTGAAAATGCAAATGAACATGTATTGATAGAAACACCAAGATATTACTAGGAAATGTATACAACACTATTACTGTAACATACAGTAGAAACCCCCAAAGCTTGATTTTTGCTGCAATAATAATAATGATAGACCATAAAATACTTTATTTTGATTAAATATTGCCATTCTGTACATTATGGCCCTGTTTACTGTGCTGCAAGAATTTTGTCTGACATCAAATAGATATGCAAATTCAGCTTTTCAGGATATTCTGTTTTATTTTGATTGTTTCATTAAATTGTTTATAGACAAGGTTTTTTACCTTTTTATCTGACAAACTCAAAAAGAGGACAAAAAGCTAAAAAGATGCAGGAATTCTGCTTGGATTTCATTTAACTTATATCCCCTTTTCTTTAAAGTAAGGGAGCACAGGGAGCAGGAATAGTGATGCTTGCAGAAATGCTAATTTCCACCCTGCAGCTAGAATATGAGCGACATCATTTCCAGAAATGCTATATGTACACTTTAAAAGCATTTCCGAAGTTCATTATTTTATAATGTTCGTCATTCTTTGATTTCAGCATGACATGCAGTATTTTACAAGAGCTAGCATGATATTTTACATTACATCACCCCTGTTTAACAGACAGTGTTATATAAAAAAGCTTGGAAAAGTTCTAAATAGTCCTTTGCCACCATGAAGCTCTTTAACTGAGCTACACTTTATTGCAAAAAAATCACTTCTAGAAAGTTTCACATTGCGTGGTTGGTTCTTCTTTGGAAATGCAAAACAGCTGCAGTGACTTGCTAATCACAAAGGCATTTTCCAGTTTATTAAATATGAATTGCTTTGGTTCTTCGCTCTTATATAAAAAAATTATCTCACTCTCTTTTTGTCTTTCTTCTACTTTTGTTTTTAGGACGAGAAGAACCAAGTGCTGATAACGAATGCCTGGCTGCAGCTGGTGAGTTAAAGTTTGAGTGGGGCACATGACCATCAACTTAATGCACTGTAATACTTGCTTAATTGTTGTCTCCGAAAATAACATAGTGCATGCTCTAAAAGTTGGAATAGTCTTACTCATTTCGGCAACTCTATTATCAGCGTTATAGGTGTTTTTCAGTTACACCTAACAATTTGGCTTCTTTAACCTGCTCACCTATGAAAGCCTGCCTGGACCCAAGCACCAGATTCTCGGTCTATGGAAAAAACATTGGAGCAACCTGATGTTTAGGTTTCTAATGGTACACAACACATAGGTTGTTAACACAAAAGGCTCAAGCAGCCAGATTCAGCGTCTCTGTGTCATTGATCTGTTGCCTTTCCCGCATATACTGTTTATATGACACAGTCGACACCCAAGTCCAAAGTCCAGGTGTTTTTAAAGAAATAGAGCAGCTTTCAAAAAGCTAAGGGAATAATTATCACTAGTTTACTGTCCCATGCTTTTTCTATTTTAAGATACAGACTTTTAATGTAGCTTGTCTGCTCCATTTACATTTTTGCTATTCAATTTCTTACATTGTGACAGGTTACAGGGTTAGCAGTGCATGAGGGTAATTATGCCATTTTATAAAAATGCCACATAATCTATAACTGAATGAACGAGTCTATAAATATGTATGTTTCCGTCTCAGTACTGGACA
This sequence comes from Neolamprologus brichardi, assembly GCF_056152115.1. Classification (NCBI taxonomy): domain Eukaryota; kingdom Metazoa; phylum Chordata; class Actinopteri; order Cichliformes; family Cichlidae; genus Neolamprologus; species Neolamprologus brichardi. The sequence goes on from NC_142105.1 coordinate 28,457,101, forward strand.
GACATCTACCTGACCTGGAATCCAGAAAACTATCCCGGTGTCCAAAACCTGCGATTTCCTTCGGACCAGGTCTGGACGCCTGACATCCTTCTTTACAACAGGTCAGTTCTGACTTTGTCCACTCATTGCAGCCTTACTTTAGAAGGTTATGACCTTGATCTTTCTTAAAAAATGTTTTTCTACTTTTCTTGTGGAGCAGTTTAACACTGTCTGTCCTTTGCTACAAATAAACTCACCTCTCAGAGCCATCTTTCCTTGCACTATGTATTTTTGACAGGAGTGAATTAAGCGTCTATATAATTCTTTAGATATGCCGCCATTTTTTAAATTAAATTCCACCTTTAATCTCCACAAAACCGTGCAGATTAGTTTGAGCCAAAGTGATAAATATTCAATCAAAATGCAGCACAAACACATTAATACAAAACAGGAGGAGACGGGTTATTTTAAAAACTCTGTGGCAGTCAAGTCACTGACGATGAACGAAAGCTGATAAAAAGCAACTGATGTCATTAAAACGGATTTTCACTATATTAAAAAAATATTAAAGTGTTAAAAAATAATAGTTTTTAATTAATTTAGGAGCCACACAAGAGCTAAGGTCAAAATCGTTGTTTTCATAAACGATGTTCAACAAGCTCATTGCATTTTTGATTCAGGTCAAGCTGATGATGGTGGCTTATCCACTTCATGCTTCTGTGTAAGGTTTTCGCAGTCCAATTAGAGATGTAGCCCAGTTTTTTTCCTCCAAAACAACTAATTGCAATGCTTGAGTGAGAGATGGATGTTCAGTTTGAGACTAAAGGGAAAGGAGAAGATGAAGGGATGGATAAATTTAGTGCCTCCAGCACACACATCACATGGAACATTAGGACAAAACAAAGGTCTAGGAGTATTAACCCAAATTTTAAAAGCTTAGCTTTTAGACCTGCCAGGATTACCCAACCTAATCTCTTCACTCTCACCCCTCTCTTTCCCCATGTCTGCCTTTTACCCTCCCCTACCCCTTCACCGCCGGGCCCGTCTCACCATCCCTCTTTTCATTTCATTTCATTTGTGTCTCCCTCCACGTCTCTTTCATAACTCACTGTCTTACTATAATTCATTCCATTCAATCAACTCTTTCTCTCCATATTTTATCGTTCCCATCTTTCATCGAGTGCTCTTTATAAATCACTCCATCTGCTCTGTCAAAGTGTCAGCATGTTTCCTCGCCCTCCTCTCTCTGCCCGCTTGTCTTGTTTCTGAACTGGCAACACACTCCCCTAAAACTTAGGTGCTTCAAATGTTATTTACCAAACACTTTGTTTTGGTGTTTTGTCTACATATTTTTTTGTTTGACTTTTTTTGTCAAATCTAATCAAATCATAGTGAAATGTATCAGTCTGTGTAAAACAAAGGTTCTGTCCTCTCTCTTTCATGTTAAGGGTTTTCTATAAATTTGCATTCTTTGTCAAAGTAAAGTCTCCCTGTTGTATTTTACAAAATATATTGATAGTAACATATGTACATTACAGCACTACTGCTAATATATTATGGCCTGAATATTGTTTTTAAATTTTTTTCAGAGCAATGGCTGAAACCCCCCCCCCCCAAAACAGATCCTGTTGAGAAATCAAAAAATCTGTTGAACTTGCTAAAAATGAACAGCAACATGAAGCTAAATATGAAGATTCAGTCCACAGTTGAGCATGAGGGTTTATGCACCTCATGAGGAAATATCTAAATTTACAGTTTTCAGAAATATTAATAATATAGCTACTATTACAGTTATTATTGGTATGGTTGCTATGGTTACACTGCATGACACTGAGCTTTCATTACACTAATGCACAACAAACATCTGTACAAAAATTCCCACAACCTCTTCTCTTAGGGGTGCCACTTGGGCTGATGTATGCAGTCTTGGTAAATATAATAATTACATACTAAATAGTACTTATTCCATAACATTTTAACTCATAATCTTAAAGTAACATTGGAAGCAAGCAGCCGAGGCATAGAGGACACGGGAAAAATGTCTTCAAAATGGGTTTTCTTTATTTTAACCCTCAAAAAAAGTTCAAAAAGACAACATTCAAAAATATAATTAGTGGGCTCATAAAAGAGGTCAACTGAATATAACTCTACAAAAAGTAATTTCCAGAAACTTATATAAACAAAGTGGACACAACTTAACTCACAAACTGACCTAATCACAAAGACACAAGAGGGTAGCTTTTATAGTGGTTTGACCAAACCATTTACACACAACAGGTGGGGAAACAAAAACAAACACCAACACTAACTAAGCACAGAATAACTTTAAGTAAAGCTAAAACACCCCTGTTTCTGATAACACGTGCTTGGTCCTGCTGAGCAAGCATTTTGTTCTCAAAGTCCTCAACCACACCTTTTGCCCAGACAGCAGACAGCCAACACCCCAAACCAGGTAACTCAAAGAAAGAGAAACATAATTAATATAACAGAAAGCATTTTTAGAAAAACCACACAATGCTATTATGCGCGTGCCTCATAATATCAGTGTTAGGCTTAAGTAAAATGATTAAAGAATCATATTAGTGAATAAGCAACTGCAAACCAAACTAATAAAGTGAACAAATGGATTTGTTTTACCTTTGTGTGGCTGATGCCATCACAAACATATTCAACATATATATACATAACATATATACATGTATACAATGAATCTGCAAATATATAACAAAAAAACTGCTATGAGGCATATTAAATAACAGTTCGTCATTTTTATCCAGAGATCTCGTCATCCGGTTTGGGCTAATTTATCTGTAATTTATAACTTTATATAACTCTAAGAACAAAATGTATTGCACTTAATCACTCTCATTTTTATGTGAACACTGTGAAAGACGCACTTTGTGTTTTCTTTAAATGAATAATTCCATGTTACCACTGTTGGATGCTTGGTGTAGGTGTCCGCCCGACAAGTTGTAAGCTGAAGAATGAAAATAAGAAGTACTTACTAGACAAAAGCGTACCATAAATTTTTTTATTCATTTCAATTGTATTAATATTACCATAATGATGTTTAGAGGTGCTGAGATCCGATTCTGTCTAAATATGGAATGGACTGAATGGAAAGACAAAAAATGAGATAAGCCAGCTCATTTCTTTCCCAGTGTGAAATCTCATATTTCTCTAATATTGCTTTTGTTATTGTCAGCCTGTTTTGTTCACACTGCTTCACAATTATATTTTACGCATGGGTAATCTATACAGTGAGTCATGGATTTATCATCCAGAAGATATCTGTGCATTCCTGCCTGGGGAAAATAGTTTTTTATCCTCCATCTTTGCAATAGTTTCAGTCTTTAATTAGCACATTTCATCTTCCAGTTCAATAATTACAGTGGGTCTAATGACTTGCTTTTCGTCAACTGGCCTCATGGAAACACAAACCAAACTTTAATTAACAGATGAGACCGTTAAGATATTTCTCTTCTACTGAGACTTCTACTTTACTTCTACTATGGCTTCTCTGAAAAAAACCAAAACTTTTCTGTTAATTCACAAAATACTAAGTTTTAAAAAGACACTTTATTTTCTGTTTCATGCTTTGTCTTTTACTTGTTTCGTTTTAGTACGCCAGGTTTTGGATGAAGCCTTTATAAATGATGAAACACTGAGAATGATTCAGACCTTTGATGGTGCGGATAAAATAATAGTCGTTATAGTCATACCATTGTGACATTTTTCAAAGCCACCCAGTGGCAGGGCTGTTCTGGTTGCTGAGCATATGTTTGACATCTCTGATATAAAGTAAATAGATCTATAACGTGCCGAATATTTGAGCTGTTAACTTTTCTCTCATTAGAGGAAACAGAAAGCTGCAACGATAAACATAACAGACGTCAAATTCAGGTAGGACAAAGACTGAATTGAATTCCTGGATGGATAGCTGAGTTGAATGAATAGACAGATGGCTGGATTTAATGATGTTTCTCTGATCCATTAAAATTAATGAAGTTTTGAATGAAAGAAAAGAGTCACTGTCTTTACTGCCCATGAGCATGTTTTCAAAATTCACGATGGTTTATAATAAGGTTTATAAGAAACCTAAAAAACCCAATTCTGTCATCTATTATTTTTTCACAAATCGCTGAAGTGGTGACAGGATAAGTAACAATAAGGTGCAGTGTTATTAGTATATGTATTCATGTCTATGAGGCTGTGCAAGTTCCTGATCTAAAATGCTTATGATGACAACATGTTTAAACTTACATTACAGACAACATATTATATGCAAAACCAAAAAAATAATCAGATACCACTGTGTAACATTACAAGACTTCTACTGTCCTGTTTGCTTCTGTATTTGATGATTTGAAGCTGAATTAAGTTTATAAGTAATCCATTTAACGTCACTTTGCACTCTGCTTCTATTCTGTCCATTTGCTAACCACGGAGCCTCGAGGCTGTCAAACAGAAAGCCTCAAGTCATGATGCCCTGAGGCTGCTTAATAGAGGGCTGTATCTCTGGGATATGACATAATGGACATGGACAGATCGGTCTGTACTTCATGCAGTCATTCTGAGTCTGAGGCACTGACCTTGTGTAATTCTCAACTATGCTTGACTAAAAGCTTCAGAAAAGCTTTGGGGAAGGTGTTAACTGTTTCCTCTGGAGAAATACACACTCTGTATCTCTGTTTTATTCTTATCTTTCTCAGATTTCTTTTTTAAAAAAGCTTCAGACTAATCATTTAAGGTACATAAGATCATATTTTACATAATTTTATATAAACATGTTTACCGTTTGCACATTTCTTGTGCTGTAAATAGAATTTGTTCACTCTGTATGGCCTTTTTGCTGCCTCACATCCAAAAGACTTCCTTCTTTTTATTATTGAGAGTCAGGTGTTGAGTTAGTGAGAATAAAGCCGGGTGAGTCATGTCCCATGGTGCAGAGACCTGTCACTGCCACCATTGTCACTGTCGGTCAGTCTCCGTTTCCCCCTTGCTGCACTCTGACATATCCACAGCGCCCTTTTGCCAGCCTGTATGTGTGTATGTGAGCGTGACAGCTTCTCCTTCTCCCAGGGATATCACGTGTCCAACTGTATGCTGTTTTAATAATTCTAATCTTTACATGGCAAAATGTTGGTTAGTCCATTATTAAGGGTCTCAGAAACTTCAAATATGCTCACAAATGTTTAACTGTAAGGTCTGGTAGATCTTTGATGTTACTTGTGCATCGTGTAAGAGCCACATGCAATGATGCTTTAAATGAATAATTCCGTGTGACCACTGATGAAAGCACTGTGGGGGTATAAGACAAAGAAATGCAACAAAAACTATAATCAAGCTGAAGGGGTAGGCAAGTGTCTTAAGTAAAAATTGAAAAATTGCGATTAGACAAGTGTGTACCTTCTGGCATCTACTCACACACACACACTTCAGGACATCGTCTACTGTGATGTGTGTAAGCGCTGATTGCAAGAAAGCTTGCACATCCAGATAAAGTAAGGCCAAAGCTTGAATAATTCATTGCGTGTCTCCACCTTGGCCAACCCCACACATCCTTTCCTGAGTACCTGCAGGATCCACAGCTAATAGCGACGCACACAGCAGAGACATAAAATATAACACTTGACCCTCCAGAGAAAAGGTCAATCACTCAATCTGAGAAGAAGCAGGTACAAAGAAAAAGGAGCCATCTACAAACTTTGGTTAAAATGCAGGCCACGTTTTTTTGTCAAGTCTCAATACTGCTGTGGGGTATTTCAGACACGCTGATGCTATCGCTCTCATTGGGGATTGAAGTGTGTGTGTGTGTGCGTGTGTGTGCCTATTGCTTTATTTTTTGTTTGCATATTACTGCATTGTGTGTGCCTTTATACTGTGCATTTATGTAGAGATCTATATGTGGCTTTTTAAGCTGTTTGGAGTGTGAACTAAAACAATATAATGTAATAAATACACTTTTTAATCAAAATGTCTCATTATTTAAAAACTACAGTACAATAAAGCATTTGCTCCTTTGCCAGTCATATTGTCCACAGCATCAGTGGTCTGTTCCTTTTTTCTGCAGTGTTTTTTGCAGGCCTTATTTTTTGGGCTATTGCTGTATACTTTTTACCAGCACTGTCTGCTCCTTCAGGCTCAGTCCTCTGATCAAAACTTCTGTTTTGTATTCACACTCTTGCAGAGCTTTCTTTCAGGAAGCTGAACTTTGAAGCAATATGAGAAACTCTCACTCTCTCACTCTTTCTGTTGCAGACTTTTGTGTGTTTTTGTATGGTCTTGTTATTTTTTTAGTGTTTTGGTAGCTCATAAAAGAAGATTTCTTCCCCTTTATTTGATAGAGCAGCAAGAGTGAACAGGGAAAGACATGGAGCAAACTCAAACACTGTCTGCTGCATGGTCACCTGCTCAACTTTTATTGATATATTTTACTGAATTTTTTGTATTCACTGGTCTAAGCTGACTCATTTTTTCACTTCTATCCAAATACCGTATTGAAGAAGGATCTAAATTGCTTTCTTCCAGCCAGCTGCTACACTCAGAATTTAGTTTGCTTTATGACTTTTGCCATATACTGTTAATTCTCTAAAAGTTCATGTTCTGCCTCTGGCACTTTATTAAGGACTTCCCATTCTAACCAACACCAGAGGAGCTTTTCTTTAATATTTAATTAGAGTTCAAGTGGAGTACCATAGCTGTAGTACAATCAAGGTTATGCACATGCATTTTCTTTACTGTAAGCATCTATCCCCAAGTGCTAGCACTCTTCGACTTGCAGATGTAACGTCAAATTATTTATTTGTTTTTGGTACATTACAGCGAATATTATCAGTGAAACAGATCCAATCATTTTTATGTGTTTCATATTTTGCTCAAACTGGCGTTTAATCATTGCAACAGTTAGTGAGTTACAAAAAACACAAAAAGGATCACCTACTTTGTTTTGGTTTTGCAATTACATATTTAGCATTAAACAGTTTTCATCAAGGTGTGTAGTTGCAGGCAGGTTGAAGGCTCAGTAGATATATCACTCAACAGCTCCCTGCTGCCACTGCAGTCACTGCAGACTATACATGAAATACTTCATCTCCCCATTTTGAAGCTTCAGTGTTAGCATCTTGGCTGCTATCATGCTATCATGGGGCATGATAATTGCATTAAAATGCTCCGACCCTACATAGGTGGTAGCTCTTGGCTACATCACCACCTATCTGTGCATCCACCTGTCCCTTAAAGCAGCCTTGCCTCAACTTAAAGCGTTGATAAATTGTAACTTTTTACATAAATTGTTAGTTTTACATAAGCTATATACCCTTGTAAAATTATTAGCTATAAAGATCAGTTGCTAAGCATGATTGTTTCTGTGCTAAAGATTGTTATTTTATTATCTAGTCCATAAGGATTGACTCATGAGCTAGTCTCAAAAAGTCACTAAAAGAATTGCAGTTTTTGGCACTTGGCTTCAGTTTTCAGACTGCAAATGCTGGCACAAAATGCAAACAATATTAACTGTATCAGGTGTCAGCTCCATGGTAGACTGGTGTCCTCTCTCAGGTGTAAACCCTTCTTTTGAACAGAGACAGCCATTGTGCAATTTGCTATTTCTGAGTGCACAGCAAAGCTTCAGGGCGACTGTGAAGAGTAGGAACTGCTACAAGAATAAAAACGCACAAATAAAGGCACATTGGCACCACTTTTGCTGCAAATAAACAGATGTGACAGAAATACCTTCTTGTTACTTTTTCCATCAGCGCTTGCATTCCCCAACAAGATTATTTTATCATGTGGCAATGAATGAATGCTTTAAAAGTACCGTCCTCTGCTTTCTTCCCAGTGCGGATGAAAGGTTTGATGCCACGTTTCACACCAACGTGCTGGTGAATGCGTCGGGTAACTGCCAGTATATTCCCCCTGGCATCCTGAAGAGCACCTGTTACATCGACGTGCGTTGGTTTCCCTTCGATGTGCAGAAGTGCGATTTGAAGTTTGGCTCATGGACACACAACGGCTGGCTTCTGGACCTCCAGATGCTCGATGTGGACACATCCACTTATATACCAAATGGAGAGTGGGATCTTGTGGGTAAGAGGGCTTCTTTAATCAGAACATTGCAGAACTTTGTAATAAGAAATGCTGCTTAATTCAATCTGTCACCAGAGACTGAGGTGTTACATCAGGTTTTCTTAAAACAATATTTCGAATCTCTTTTAAGTAAATAAAAAGCTAAAATACTCAGACATAATCAGATTTTATACATTATATACATTCACACTGCCCGTTAATAGACTGACATGAGGCCAACAAAATGAGCTATAATGAATAGACTGGAAATGGAAGAAGTTTTGGAAGACCTCTCGAGGGTTTCCAGCTGGGACAGAGTAGAAGGAGATCCCAGTTCCAGGGCTCTGGGGTTTAGGTTAGTTTGAAATGGGTGTGAGACAGAACCAGATGGCATGCAAGAGAAACAGTGTGACACTTTGACATGAGTGTAGCCAAGCCATATGTGAGTGGAGCTAATCACTTCCCTAGAGCTGAACCTTAAGGTGAGAAAATTCTAAAATTCAGGAAAACCATGGCCTACCTACTTTCTACTTTTTTATTTTGCCAAACATTTAAATACAGAGTGAAAATAATGAGGTTGAAATACAATTTTATTTGAGAAAGGACTGTATAAAATATTAACACAAATGCTGCCATTCAATGCATTGTACCAGAGTTAGCTTAAGCTAATTTGCAATCCCATTGGCAGGTCGCATGATCACATGGTGTTTGGGTTTACATGGTAACAAACATTTAAAGGAAGTTCGCTCTTTAGTCCACAGAAACAGATGTGCATTTGTGTCCTTCAGGTGTGCCGGCCAAGCGTAATGAGTTGTACTATGAGTGCTGTAAGGAGCCCTACCCTGATGTGACGTTTACAGTCACCATGCGCCGCAGGACTTTGTATTATGGACTAAATCTGCTCATCCCCTGTGTGCTGATCTCTGGCTTGGCCCTGCTGGTCTTCCTTTTACCTGCAGACTCAGGAGAAAAGATTTCTCTGGGTGAGAGGGGCATGCTGAACACACATGCTAGCTTACTGCAGATATGTATTGGTGCATATGTGAATACGTAACAAAAAAGAAGAATTGATATTGAATATTGGTCGAGTAAAATAAAACAAACAACAAAAGGGGTGTATTGTTTAGACATTCTTTAAGTTTTTAAATAAAGGAGAGAGTTCAACCTAATAAGAATGCAAACACCCTGAACAGTACATCAAAACTTCAAAATGCAACATGCATTACAAGCATATTTGTCCACAATGAATGTTGTAATGAATTCATGCATTTAAAGACACTTTAAAAAAACACTGAATGCATTCTGTCAGTGCAGAGCATTGATGAATAGCTACCTGTCTGTGAGCAATCAGCAGTTTTGAAGCTGTAACCAACCTTGAACATGTCAGAGAGGGCACAATCTGACAAATGGTTGTAGTCACGAGAACATAACTGATTACATACATAAGTAATTACAAGAATAATTTCATACACCAGTGACCCTGATTGCATCATTATGTATATGCTCATGTTCTCTCTCACTGTGTCTCTCTTGGTATCTGTCTCAAGGCATCACTGTGCTGCTTTCGCTAACTGTCTTCATGCTTCTGGTAGCTGAGATCATGCCTGCAACGTCAGACTCTGTCCCCCTCATTGGTGGGTTATATTTCTGTGTCTGTGTGAGTACATGTAACATGTTTAAGCGTGCGTGAATGTTGAATCAGGGGGAGCAAATGAGATTGGTATGCCTTAGAAGATAAAGCATACCGATGATTTTGTTTAGCTTCACCTGATACTTACTGATTATACCTCTTTGTCAAAACTTTATCATGGCTTCTGAAAAATGAGTGACAGCAGCAATAACAGGATAACTTACATTCACCTGCCACTTTATTAGTTACAACTTGTTGGTACTACTTCCGATTCATCTCAAAGGCACTCTATTGGATTGAGATCTGGTGGCTGTGGAGTACATTGTCATGTTAAAGAAACCAGTTTCAGATTATTTCAGCTTTGTGTGCTGGAAGCAGGCAGAAGATGAGTACATTTTGTTCATAAAAGGAATGGACTCTATGTTCAGTTGGTACTAAAGAGCCCACAGTGTGCCACCACCATCACCACGACCTAGAACAGGATGGATCCATACTTTCATGGTATTTATGCTAAATTCTTGCCCTGCTGTCCAAATGTTATAACAAAAATCGAGACCCATCAGACCAGCCAACACACGCACATATATATATATATATATATATATATATATATATATATATAGTGTGTGTGTGTCTGAGTTACTGTAGCTGTCAGGGCATGAGTCTTTTATTACTCGCCAGCCGTTAATCACAACATAAGTGTGCTAATTTCTAGTTTGGCTTAGTTCATTTTAATTGTGTTCTGATTAATTCATAATTTGGTTTGTTCTGTCTCAAAAAACAATGTGGTTTGGGTCCACTTACCGTATTTCTAGACATAGTGCACATCTTGTGTTTTTCTATTGACTCTACCTCTGTATAGATATACACTTTCTAATAGCAGCCTAATTTCGTGCTCCACTTCTACCATAACCTTCTTTTCTTTTCTTTTCTTTTCTTTTCTTTTCTTTTCTTTTCTTTTCTTTCCTTTCCTTTAAGGCCCTAACCTCTTCTCTTTTATCTTTTTAAAAAAATATATCCTAACAAATAATAATGAAACTCCACCTACACACTTATCCTACCCCCTCCTCTGCTGCTTCCTGATAAGAGTCTCTCTCTCTCTCTCTCGCCTCTGTTTTTGGTTTTATTTACCTTTGTTCTCTGTTTTGTTGCACTGTTTTGCACTGCTTCACCCAGCTTCAGTTCAAATGTGCATCTCTTCCCTTTAGCAAAATAGCGTGTTGTAGATTGAGGAGAATTGCTTTCCTTTCATGATAGAGTGTAAAATCAGCCTAGTTTATTCAGTCTTGTCTGTTTCTAAATGCTAATAATTATGAGCATCTAATAATAAATGAGGAGTAAGTGGGAAAAAACATGCCACAAGAAATGAAATGATTGATCTCATACATAACTCTGGGGAAAAAACAATTAAGCCTTGTTGATTTTCTTTTTGTGTGTGTGTGTGTTTGTGTGTACTAAACAGCTCAGTACTTTGCCAGCACCATGATGATTGTGGGAATGTCTGTGGTGGTTACAGTTATAGTCCTACAATTTCACCACCATGACCCTCACGGCGGGAAGATGCCTAAGTGGGTGAGTGACTGAAGCTTATATTAAAAGATAATCATCATGTTTGTGTTTGAATGAATATGTTAACGGTGCCTGTGTGTTGACTTTCCCCTTTCTTCTTTCAGATCCGTGTGGTTCTGTTAAATTGGTGTGCCTGGTTTCTCCGTATGAAACAACCTGGCGATGAGCGCAAGCGGCCGGATTACAAATATCGTCACACCTCCCACCACCACTCCAGCACCAGCTCCATAGAGATGGGAACAGTACCAAGCCTTACTGTGCCGATGTCACAGACGTCCTGCCCACCCTCAGGCACCTCCAATGGTTCCATGAGTCTCTACTTTGGCAGTTACCATCCTATAGAAAGCCCACACTGTCCACCTTCTAGTGACTCTGGGGTAACGCTTGGGGGGCGTGCCCACAGCTCCCCCAGTGATGAGGCAGAGCCACATGTCAGCAGTGGTGTTGTAGGCCTGGGGATGGGAGTGGGCCTCCCCCCACCAGAGATCCAGCGTATTTTGGAGGAGGTGTCGTACATAGCTCAGAGGTTTCGGGACCAGGATGAGGCTGAGGTGATCTGCAGTGAGTGGAAGTTTGCAGCCGCAGTAGTGGACCGGCTGTGTCTAGTGGCGTTTTCTCTCTTCTCAATCATTTGTACCTTCACAATCCTGTTGTCTGCACCCAACTTCATAGAAGCTGTTTCTAAGGACTTCACATAACTGGTTACAACAGGAGAGAAGGAATGAAGAAGGTGTAACAGGGAGAGAGAGAGTGTAAGAGTGAGGACAGTGGAGAGGGCATAAATGTACGTGGTCCCAAACCAACCAAATCTACTGAATAGGAGGCGAGCTTCAAAATGTGGTGCAAATAAATGCAAAAGCACCTGCATCATGCTACATCATAAAGGTCAGGAAAAATAATTTTTATTCTTTCTGTCTTGATATAAGAAATAGATTGATAGATTTTCTTTAAAAGGAAAAAAATATAACCAAAAAAACAAACAAGAAAACTCAGAACACAGAAAAGCAGTGAGAAAGCAGAGGACAGCATTGCATACGTGGAAGACACTACTAACTGTCTTTACCCTGAAACTAGTGTAAACATCATTGCTGTCCATTAAAATCACCTCTCCAATGATACAAACTCCACCACAGTCCTCTTTGTTAAATATTATTCTCCTGTCCACTTGCACCACCTCAGTCTGAGTTCATACACCCGTTGTTTACCTTTTAAGCTAATAAGGAAGTCACACATTACTTCTGATGATGTAAATCCTTGTAAAAATGTTTAGTGTAGTTACTGAAATGAGATGTTTCACTGTGAATCTTAATGTTTTCTTGTTCGCGTAGATCAACAGAGCACTGAACAAAACTTTATTGCTTTATTGTTCTTTATTCATCAGTTTAGGAACTTCTCACTTTGTCTTGCCTCTTCATTTCGAATTATAGAATCTGTAACGTAATAAGAGCTGTTTGGGACAGTGAAAAATAATGTTTATGAAATATCCAGTGTATTGTATTGACAGCACTGTGTTGACTGGTATTTATGGTTGTTGACCAGTAAAAACAAGATGAACTGGTGACTTTTCTTTTTGAGTACTGTAAAATATCACATGTTGACCTGTACAGTAAATCATTTAACCAAGTGCTCTGACATGACATGCGCTTAATATTCATTTAACTGTTGAAAACAGGTCACGTAGTTGCACCAGTTTAAAAAACAAGCAATCACTTGAAAGCTGTTAAAGAGTTTGCACTTGTTGGAAATCATACGTGGTTTCTAAGGATGAAGAACAAAGTGACTTTTGAATCCTTGACACTGCTGACACTTGCTGGAGGCTCAATCGCAAACAGAAAATGTCATAACCTCATTTGCCACCATATCACCAAAGAATATAGTATTGATTCGGGCTAGGATCCCAGTATGAGTTTTCCTGAAGGAGCTGAGCAACCGAAAGTGACTGAAAGCTGTAAATGTTTACTTCCACCTCCACCTCCCACCCATGGAACAGTTGCCACCATTCTCTGGTAGTTACAGTCTTTATCTCTTTCATTCTGCCTAAATGTGAGTGTTTTGCTCTCTGTGTTAATAAAAGACTATTTATTCTCCGTATAACAGGCTCTGCATAAATCTGTGGGGATATAATGTGGAAGGAGGCAAACGTGTGGCTTTGTTGCCATGTGAGACAGTCACTATAGAGTCTACACACAAAACACAATCACATCTAATCCTTATTGGTCTATTGTTGTGAATATTGAATTTATTGAATACGTTTAATCACAGAATGATCCCAAACAACAAATAATAGTTGAGAATTGCTGTAAAACACATCAAATAGTCCAAGGATCTTACTGGAGTAGGCAAATACAGTGTAACATTTTATTCAAGGATCTGTATATTCTTCTCTCTTTTCAGTAGAGCTTTGGTTTTCTTAGATAGTGGCATAAAATTGTCTTTGGTCCCAGATAAGGAAGGGGAATGAAAAATTGAATGCGGGAGGAAATTAAATATAAATCTGAGCTAAAACCATGACCAAGAATTTGGGGCATGTTTTCCTTCTGTGATTTAGGAAACATGCTCTGATTTCTTTCTTCCTCTTTTCCTTTTTTTTCCTTTTGTGAGACCAACAAAGACATTCTCTAAAGTCCCAACTGTTTGATGTTTTGATAAACTCCAACTGATAGGACTGAGCCAAGACTTCAGGATGAATGACTGGTGCATTTAAGTCTTGAAGCGATTTTACTGTTGTATGTACGCAGACAGGAGAAGTGTTAAAACCAGTTTACAAGTGCACATTTCCTTCTACAACCACAATTTTCCTGAACTCAAACTCATTTTGTTAACAGTAAAACTACAAGTAATATCATTTGAAATGATTTGATTCACATGGCAACATTAATTAAAAATAAAACCTTTGTTCAGGTAAATCTTTTGAAGCTTAGAAATTAGGGTGGGCTTTATTTTGCAGGGGTGGACGTGACAAAATAAACCTTTTGGTTGAAGGGTTAGACTGAAAAAAATATCATACTGTACAGTTATGTGCCTCTGACTATGAAGAAAATCTATACTGATGTAGTTGGTATGTATAGATGATGCCACAGACTGACATGTATACTTTCTATTGACTTTTTTATAAAAAATTAAGAACTCTATAGATTCCTCCTTCTGTTGTATTATATAACTGTGATCAATCTCACCCTCGTGCTTGTGTTTTATTATTAATAAATTCAGGGTTATAGATTTGATCAAAATTACACCAAACAGTCAAAGTAACAAAAGTTAATCTCAACTTACAGTTGGGGGAAATAATAATAGGAAACCCTGCAAAATTTGTTAGTTTGCTGTTATCTTTCGTTCCTTTAAAATTATACACAGTTCATTTCTTTGTAAGTAGACAAACTTACAAATTCAGCAGGGGATATAATAACTATTTGCCCCACTGTAGGTCAGAAGGTGGCTCAGTAGTAATCTATGGCCCCATTTACCTGTATGCACTCTCGATAATACCTGGGCATGTTCCTGTTGAGATGGTGGATGGTGTCCTGGGGATCTCCTCCTAGATCCAGACCTGAATTAGCTCCTGGACATTCCTTGGCACTATTTTGTGACTGAGATGAACCAATACACAACACTCCAGAGGTTCTCAGATGAAGGCAACGATTGCCATGAGGGCCAGTGCCTTTGTTATCCAATAACTGCCGACACAATCTGGCACATGAGGCCTCACATGGGCCCAGAGAACCAACTTAAGTTCTGATGCTATGTCTGATGATTTCGTCTTGGGACATAACAGCAGCCAGGATATCGTTGGCTAACATGTGGAGGTCTGTGTGACCCTAGAGAAGGATAAACCTCCCCAAACTACCATTGACTCATTGCCAAATCGGTCATGCTGGATGATGATGCATGTGGTGTAACATTTACAATTGCATCCACAGGCTCTTTTACATCTTTCACAGATGTTGAGTCTGAACCTGTTTTAATCTGTGAAGAGAATGGCGTGCCAGTGGCAGACCTGCCAGTTTTGGTGTTTGGTGGAAAATGGAAATCAATCTGCGTGGTGCTGGACTAAAGCCTCTCACAGTTTGATCACAAACATAAGCAGCCCGACTGAGGTCATTTTGTTGGACCGGCCGGTTGGACCGGTTCCTCTTTGCACAAAACGTGCCCTGTCCAAAAACCTTGAAGATGCCCTGTGCTGTCCTGGAGGAGCTGGACTGCCTGTGCAGTCTGAATAGGCTGCAGATATGGTTTCATGCTACCCATAGTGACAAGGGCACTGACAAAAAGCAAAACTAGAGGAAAATCAGTCAGGAGAAATAACAGACTAGAGCACTAGTCTGTGGTCACCACTTGCAAAACCATTCCTTTTTGGCGAGATCGGTTGTTTTGTTGAGTGAATTCACTGGAAATTAAATACTGTATGATTAAAACTGTGAAAACCAAGACATAAAAAAATTATTTTGGACTAAATATATTTTAGTAACAACAATAACAAAATGCTAAGTAAAAATATGAGGGGGTACTAATAAGAATTACTGCAGATGCCTTCTCTCATGGGAGAACTTCCTTCTTTCTGACCATAAGGAGGTCTATTATTCACGTCCATTATTCAATGTTTATTCTCGTGCATACATTATTTTGAGTGTGTGTGTCCGTGTAGAACATGTTGAGGGACTAAAGTACTGTACTGAGATATGCCTGCTGCACTGCGTTAGCATTCAAATTACTTATTAAAAGGGCATGAAGAATAAAAATGAGTGAAACAGTCCATGACAGCAGGAGATGAAAGCACTGCACCTCAACGGCATCACTATGAACAAGCTGTTAAAGAAACACGTTAACTTGAAAACTTAAAATCTATTCGTTGATGTAAAACATGAAACTGCATGATCAGACATTGTTTAACAGCTATTACAGTGGAGGTTTTTAATAATTTTGTCAACATACTATAAGCAGGAGATGCAACTGTATCCTAATACAAATGCACCATTAAACACCAGTGCCAGTTTAAATTTGTAAGTAGAACAAAGAGGGTACATTAACCTCCTTGTTCCAATTGTCTGTGAATTTCACGACTCACAAGTGCCACTTCATCGATCTATCCACACGAAAGCCCACATACTTTTATTCTGCAGTTGTGGAAGTTAGATAATTAGAATTTATATTTTGGTGGAGAACAAAAGTTACACACAAAAGTGTAATTGTTGACATAAACTGAGTTTGGTTTAAAAAAAACACACAGAGACGCTTTTAGAGAGAAGACACTTAGACTCAGTCAGTGGGAATATTACATAAATGAGAATAAAGAGGGAATCCTACAAATGGAGGGTTTGTGATAAGAGAGCTTCTATATCCCATGTATTCATATATTTTGTGAGTGTGTGTTATGCATAAAAGCTCTTAAGATATTCTGGCTGGGAGACAAGTAGCCTTTCTATATAAAGCATACTGTGTTAAAGGTTAATCCCCCTCACTCTGCTTCTGCAAGACAGGCCCTCCTTTGTTTAGCTTTGCTTGCCTTAGCTACACCCTTGAGGTTTTGTGTATATTTGTATGTCTGTGTGCACTCACGGTCTACACACTGATGATGGTATAGTGGAGCAAAAACAAAAAATATAAAAAATAAAAATAATAAAAAAAATACTCTGGAGAAAGTTATATTTGAATCCAAGACTTTAGGTTAGTAACAGGTATGTTATTAAACAGTAATAAACCATTATCCATATTAGTGATACAAGGCTGAAACACATATCAACTTAAAATGATTAATTTACATTCATTAAAGGACCCCATATAAGAAGAACTCATATTTCTTTGGTAAATTAAGTACATTTTGTTGTGACATGTTACCAAATAAGTGCTGCCAAAAATCTTTTTTTTTTTAAACTTCCCACTGCAATCTTTTCTTTTACTAACTGGCACTGAAACAAGACCAGAAAACACCAACTTACTGTAATTAAATTGGTTAAAATTCTACCTCGAAGTGTCGACATCTGACATATTATCATCTCTAACATTTTGTCATTATTTATCATCAAACAATGCAGAAAGACACTGGTGCCATATTGGTACAAACAAACAACCATAACTCAGGGCAAGAAGAGTCTAGGACATCTAACAGGCACGCAAAACCCAAAATAACAAAGACCTAAACATGCAGCAAACAAATTCAATACTATAAACAAAAGCAATGCAAGTGTAAAAAACTTTTAGGGCATTCAGGTCATATAGGAGCATTTTAATCTCTAAATCAGTTTTAGGCTTGGACCTATTCATGAATTTACAGGAAACATAGTCAGGTTAAGTCAGTTCATTTATATCACACATTTAAACACAACAGATCCACAGCAAGCATGGGAGATGCTGTATAATCCATTTATAATGAATTAGAAGTCACTCACCTCCCTTTAATTAGAAGTCTGGATGCTCTGGTACTCATCTGATACATCCTCATGGATCAGAGCACAGCAGTGGTGAGAAGGTAATGGTAAGTTTGTAATACACACATACATTATATTGTAATATCTTTATTGTTGCTATTAATTATTATCAACATTAACAATTCAAGATTTTTACATCATAGATTTACAGTAAAACATACATGACCAGACCTAAGCAGAGCTTAGTGTACACAGCAGAAATGCAGCAGCAGCAGCAGCAGATCCAAGGACCGTGAAAGTAGATGTTCAGCAAAATTCAGAGATTTCCCCCTGTGGGTGGAAAAAGTCTTTCTGTTTTCTGGCATATAATTTATATTTCAAACCTGTGCAAATATGTTTTACATTTTTAACCCTTCCTCAAAAGCATTCTCATGCTTTACATCTTCAGATCATGTTGTATATTTGTTGTTGGAAAAGCAATCAGACTGTTCCATTAGAACAGATGTGTGCACCCCATTTCATGCGCACCACCTGGTATGTATAGCAAACTCTCAATGATGGAGGGAAAGTCAGCCTGTTAATGTTTAAGTGCCTGAAATACTTGCCAGACCTTCACCTTCAAGACTCTTCTGGGATCACAACATGTGAAAAAGTGTTGTTGTTGCTGCTGATGTGTTCCCCGGTGTTGCTGTTTTATATCGAGCCAGCAACAGAAGCTTTGAAGTCTGGATCTGTTAACATGGAGTTAAAGTGGTAGCAAGACTGAATGTCAGGGCGCCTTCACGTACACACACATGCAAAACTTCTGAAAATACACTCGCACATAAACACAAGCATGCCGGTGCACCGACAACATAAACTCGATCACACATGCTGTGCACAGTGGGGGATTCAGTGAGGCCAGATTGCATTTCAGACTGCTGAGCTCGGCGTGCAAATGATGCATACGTCACAGGGAATCAAGAAGGATTGAACCAAAGCAGATTTTTTTATTTCAGTTTTTCCTGCGAATATAAATTAAAATCTATGAACCTAAAAATGCAACAACAGTATATGACGGACTGAAAATGAATAATTTAGGGATCCAAACCATAAACAGGTTCAGGAAGCTATAGGGGAAAGTCAGGAAAAGGCAGAAAAGTAATAAAATCCATAAAAAAATTGTGGAATGGAACTTGTGGAATGGAATGAAGCTCAACCTTATTACCATCCAATATGGGAATGACCTCTGCCTGCTGAACTGCTGGGCCAGCAGTATTATTTTAAAGAAAAATGAAGCTCTCCCTTTGTGTTTGTGTGTGGCAGGTGGATTATGAGTGGGTGGAACTGTGTGTGTTTATGCTTGGTGAGTGGGATTTGAAAGCCAAATGTTATTGCTTTCCGAACACACACACTAGCTTCAATGCACAAATACTGAACATCACCAGAGGCCATTACCATCCCTTTTGCTCCCTCTTCACATTTTCTCATTCCGGTCCCAATTAATCCAACCCTGCTGGATGCTGCTGCCGCCATACCCGAATATTGTTTCTCTTTTCCCTAAATGTTGCCAGGCCACCTGCCTGGTCCTCTGATCCAAGGAATCCCAAACACACAATGTCCCTGTCCAGCCAGCACATTTGTTAGATTAGTTAGAGCAATTTCCCTCCATTTTCTTCTGCTTATCTGAGTCAAGGATTTGGGATGGAGTGGTGATATGGGCAGCCAGATGTCATAGAGCGAGAAGCAGGGTACACTCTGGACATGTCACCAATCTGTCACAGGGCCAACACAACTGTACATGCTCACAATATACACCTATGACCAATTTATTATCACTAATTAACCTATCTAGCTAGCTATCTAGCTATGAGTATAGCTAGTTATCAATCTAGCTGAGCAAAAATTTCAAATATAGTAGTCTGCCCAGATCACGTCAGGTTTCAAGGACAGCAAGAGTGAAGACTGACTTGTATTATTATTTACAATATTCAACGCTGGACTCTAAAATGAAACTTCAACACTGTGATAACGGAGCCATAGATCATTAAGATGGAACTGACATCCATGCAGCGTTGAAGCCATTATTTTTACAGCACTCGCCTTCATGCCTTGACTTACAGAAATGGCTCTTTCATGCAGACATACACTGTTAAATTACCTGCTGTGAAACAAGCAAGGATACACAAAAGCAGTGAAAGCTTTATTTGAGGTTAGGTAAAGCATCACTGATAATCCTCAGGCATGAAGTAATCTGAGTATGTGGATTACCGGTTTGAAAACACTTCCTCGAGTACTAAAGTAGGAAGCCATGACCAAGTGGCAGCTATGTGTTTTTTTTCCCATTTTACCGAGTTGGAGTTTCCCATCAGTTGCTCACCGTTCACTCTCAGAGGTGTTACGTGTCTCATTAAACTCGTGCTCTTACATTTTAGGTGCATGAAATCAATTCCAGATAGCTTCCTGTGAATTTACACCACAACCCTTGATACCTTACTGGATTTCACTCATTAAACTTGATAAGGGAAGGAAAACCTGTGCAGGGAAGTGTATATCCATGAACATCATACCACCAGTGGGTGGCCATGCTGCCTGATTACCTATTTTCCTAGTCAAACCAGAACTGATCATCACGTTTTTTATTATTATACATGTCACAGTTGTTTAGATGACCGCTTTGCTTAGCCTGTGATTAATCTGTTAGTGCAAGTAGGGGGAATGTTAACACTTCATATTCGTTCAGATTTTACCACATTCAGTCAGCTAAATATTTATGTTTAATCTCCATTTATGTCACAAACCAGCTCAAAATACAGAAAAGGAAAAAAGACCATACAGACAACTGAGAAATGAATTTGAGACAAACAGGGCTCAGTGGTGTAAGGTGAGGCCATAAAAAAAAAAAAAAACAAAGCACAGAAAGAACATCAAGCAGAGTCATTAAAAACTATCACAAATTAACTGATATCTTACTAATCTGCAGCACACCATGCTTCCATGTAGGCAAGGTTCACATGGGCTTGTTTAAAAAAAAGCATTTTTAACTGGGTTGCTATTAATCTTTGAGCCATTACAAAGGGAAACTTAGTAAAGTCTTTGTTGGAACATATCAAACATGAAACTCTGACTGCTGCCACACCTTTATCTGTGAGTCAGCGACTTCTATCATTGTGATGCGTACAGTGACAGCTGCTACAAAAGGTCTATGAGCTCTATGAGCAGGTTTTAAATGTGCAAATTGACTTTTCCATTGCAGCTTTCTTGCATCATGCTTCTGTGCCAAGTTTATTTCTTTCTTAAACGAAATCATTTCTTTCAACAACTCAGCAATCTTTTTTCTACACACTGGGCTCTGCTCATAGTGAGTGAAACCAACCCTTGTCTATTAGGAGATTTACACATGTCGAGGAAAAAATATAACTAAAAGTGGACTCCTTACTCAAGTCCATATACAGCTTCCAAGACTTAATGGGTCCTGCACTTAATCTAAACAACCAAAAGCACTTGCCCTTTTCCTGATGGGTGCCCCAAGTGTTCTTTTCTTGAGGTAAATTTTTATTTATTTATTTATTTAATGTGTGTGCATGTGAAGCCCTGCCTGTGCCCCTCAACAAGAACATTTGACTATTTTTTAGCTCAGTAGGTAGAGTGATGGCCCCATGATCGGAAGGTCGGGGGTTCAACTCCACTGAACGGCTACCCTGATGTACTCCTGAGCAAGGTACCGTTCCTACACACTGCTCCCCGGGCGCTGCATTGGTGGCTGCCCACTGCTTCACTGGGTGAATGGGTTAAATGCAGAGGAGCAATTTCCCTATGGGGACTAACACATACACATTATTAATCACAATTTTGCTAAATAAAAGGTTCTGGTTTGCATCAGTCACATGACTACCATTAACCAATGCTCACCGTTGATGGCAGAGCGTACTGGTTATGAGCCGGGAATGAGCTCGCAAAGAGCATGCACATTTTTTGCCACCTGGGCGGTGCGCAGCTGTAATATGATGAGATTCCATATTAGATTCCTGATGAATGTGGGTTGTTGTTATTCAGCCTGGTTCTATCTGCCCCTTTTTTACTGGAGCACCCGCCCCTTCAAACATCTCTGCACGGCCCTGAAGCAGGGTATACTTTAGGGTGTTGATACAGTGAGCTAGAAAAGCCAATATCACATGAGCATACATTGTCCTTAGGGATGATATCTGCTTCTGATGAAACCAAAATGTAGGTGCATCCATAATTTATTTGCAGTCTTTGGTTATTCATAATATCAGTAAACAATAATATCTCCTTACTTGTAGGCAATGAGTGCAGGGAAGCTAGTAACAGACACAGTAGCCAACTGTTCACACTAAATAACAGCCGTCTCAATGGACAGACTAGATGCACTATTAACCAGGTGTCAGGGATTGGACTGGGGCACTGTTACAATGGCAGGTGGAGTGAGGAAGAAAGGATGATGAATCCAACCCAGGTTAGGATCTTGCTAACACAAATTTGCACATAAGGAATACTCAAAAAAGGTTAGCCACACAAAAAGAGGAAATGTCAAGCCATCAAGGGCTGTAACAAATAGATGCTGTTTTTCCACCACAGCCATTTCTACTTGCCACACTTCCCTCCAACCTTTCCACTTTGTTTAGCAGCTGTGTGATGGGTTTGCACGATGAGTCTGTAGGGATTAGACTCCCAGATAAGGGGGCAAGTAGCCAGTTAATGTGAAATTCCATCAAGCCAAATTCATGCAAATGACCCCAGCTGCAAAGGCTTACAGAACAGCCTTACTCTACACACAAGCAGACACACACGCTTTGCTTGACAAAGTATGTGCATATGCAATCCTGCACACATGCATGCTCACATGTATTCTTAACAGTAGCCGACACGTTCTTAACGGGAACGATAATGGTCTCATCCTTGTGTCTCTCCATTTGCTAATGTCCCATATGTGCTCACTTGCTAGAAATTAGCTCTTCTGCCTGTTTTCATTCTGTTCACTGCACTGCAAATGGCAAATGTGTCCCTTATGTAGAGATATAGCATCTCGCTTAAAGGAAAAGCGCCTCATTCCTATCCTCAGTTTTAGAGCGTTGAAGACAGGACAGAAAGGTTTTGAGCTGCCTTGGAGTTTGAATTTACAAGTGAACTGCACACAGAGTACCAGAGCAGCGTAACAAGACCACAGCAACAAAAAGAGCAAATGCTGAATACACAATTTGGATGCAAAAGAAAATCTATTTAAATATTAATTTCAATTAATTTGTCCTACTTTATATTTTTTCGCCCCTTTTCTTCCTTTTCTCCAAGAAGTGCGAAACATTGGAGAAGCTGTCTGACAACATTAAAAGTTGTGTTAAATAAAAGCAGACAAGTTTGCCTGAACACCCAGTGGAAGAATAAAAGATGAGAAGCAACTTCTTCCATAACTTACCCTCTCATCTTTCCACTCGCCATGTTGGATGACGCAGTAAAATCTGGAGATTGTTCTCAAAAGGTTGACAGATTAACATGAAATGAAAAAATGACAAATGAATAAGAGGAATCCGTCAGCACAGGAAAATAATTTCACATTACTTGGTTTCAATATGGGAATATATTGAAGAATTGATCAAATATGCCTAAAGTAAGTGGAGAGATACAACTTCACACCAAGAAAACCTTACTGTGCAAATCATGATCAATGCAATGTCTAATATCTCTTTGATTCACAGTTTGTCTGCATTTATGTAATTGCCTAAGTGGTCTCGAGTGCCTCATGCTGTAAATCTGGACCCTTTGGACACCCTCTGGAAACATCTAAGTTATGTTTCATAAATGTTTTCTACTTTGCTTTTTTCCACCTTTGTTTCCACATAACCCCCAACCTCATTTTTCTTTTTCCTTCTGCTCTTTATCATACCCCATTTGATATGTGTGTTGTGCTTTGTTTTATCTCCGTCTGGAGAATAAAGACACTGTGGCAGGCCTGCAGACTCCCCATACAGCTGCCATATAAAACCTTGATTCCTCTACCAAAGTACAGACTACATCAGGAAATGGTTAAAGCTTTCATTTTGAAGGCTTTTCTTATCTTTTTTATGTGTTCAAGCTCAACAAACCGCGCATTTAAAATCGTATCTTATTCTATTCTAGTTACAACATGAATGGTGCAGGGCAGCCTCACATTACTTGTCTTGTCAAGAGACTGTTTTCTCATTTTAACAGTCATAGGACACATGGGGGTCATAAAGGTTGGTGCTTAATGTGAACCTGTAATAGCACATGAGCCATATGACACTTTATCAAATCAATAGGTCTCCCAGGACAGACACAAGGAGAAAACTATCTGTGAAATGACCTTTGCTAACATCAGGTGATTCTGTTTCAAATGGTTTAATGACACATCATCTTCTGGCACAGGGATTACATTTAAATGTGTATACACATAAATAATCCCATTATGCTACAATAAGGATCTGCTCTGGTTGACTTTCAGGGTGTTTATGATACAGACACTATATTTGTAATTCTTTCCTGTAAGCTTTACACACTATCTCATGTCCCCTGGTGTGAAGATCACCTAAATATTCAAGTGAGCAGGGAAGTTTTTAGTGCATGAGGAGAGGGAAAAAAAAGCGCAAATCTTCAGGTGATGCTTGGAGTCATGTTTGACTTTACTTTCTGCTATCAAAAGTGATAAACTTTCAGGGGAAATGCTGGGTATTATACAGAAGTGAGACACTCCAACAGATAAGAGTTACACCAGGAAAATGATTGCATGATTGCAGCATTAAAAAAAAAAAAAATCTGGAGATAATTTTCAGCAACATTTTTTAAGCTTTATCTAAAGCTCTTCTTTGTAGGTTTTATCAGCCCATCTTTCACATATGGAATTATTAATGAGTCAGGGGTTACATATAGAAGACTGTAGTGTAAATTCCAATAGGTTCATGAATGCAGCGCCATCTGGTGGTGATAGGAAGCACTTTTCCAAGACTAGGTAATTTCTGTTGACAGTGACAAAGGAGAGACATCTGCAAGTAAAGCCCCATCTTTCACTTGTACACAGAAATTATTGAAAATACAAGCCCACATAATATCAAGAACTTCATCCCACAGACAGTGAAACTGAGGAAATGCAATTTTCCATTTAAACTTTAAAACAAGATCAGTAACACACAGAAAAGTCAGTTTCATGACATTGTTTTGCCATAGGAAGGGACTCGAAATTGGTTCAAAGTTACCCAAAACTTCAGAACTGTATGGCTTTGTGTATCCTGGTATGCTTTTCGTGTACATTGCAAAAAACAATGACATGGCAGTGGAGGCTATTAAGGCCTGAGCCAAATAAGCTTTCTCACTTTACACACTGGTCAGATTCAAAGGTAAGAGATGTGTTAACTGCAGAAAAACAAAACAAAACAAAGGGCTACTTCTTAACCCTCTATTAATCACAACTTAGTGAGTCATGAGCGAATTGGAATAAATCTTAACATAACTATTCCTACAAGCCCCATTTAGATGCCTGCACTGCATAACTTAATTTTGGCACCAAAAAAACCCCAAAAACAAACAAACAGGCTCAGTCAAGCTACTTAAATCTCAATTCTACACTCCTGACCTTCAGACTAATTTCAGTGTCAATTTATTTGCCTTTAGCGTGTACACCTGTAGAACGGCTATCACACCTCATTAAACCACACTTCAAATATCAACAGTCATATGTTGATACAATATAGAAGAGAATTTTCCTTCACCATGAACAGTTTAACATCACATACAGCATTTGACCTGAGACGATCTGTAACATCTCCCTTTCTCAGTTGCCATCGCCCGCCTTGTCCTTGCTCTTGTCCCGTGGTATGCGGCCCAGGTTAAAAAATTCCAGGTTTGGCCTCATGTCTGTGAGATGGGCGAGCCTGTTAGACATGGCAAAGAAAGCAGCAATGGCGGCTATGTCCCAGGCGTCCTCGCGGTCAAAGCCCGCTTCCTCCAGAGATTTAAAGTGCTGCTCTGTGATGGTGTCGCAGCGACACACGGCCATGGCAAAGTCCAGCATGGCACGCTCCCGAGGGGCCAGGTCAGCATTTTCATAGTTCACAATGACCTGGGGAAAACAGAGCACCGATTAGACCTACAAGTGCATTTTGCTGATTTATGGCAATTAAGAAAAACCAAACAGGAAGGTCACATGCAAACAGCATCTGTATTAGAAAGTAAAAAAGAGATGTGACAGGCAGCCTAGTTTTAATGTCGCACATCACATAATGAGTGTATATACACAAAATACCTTAAAACACCTTTGTTATAATTACTGGATTTAAGATTATACCTGATCACAGAGTGTGGGGTTCTTTGAGTAGATGCGATGCAGAGCACCGTGGGATACCACACAGTACAGACACCTGTTGTAGATACTGGTTGCCACTACAATCAGCTCACGATCTGCCTTGGTTAATCTACCTGCAAAACAATAGACATTTAAAACTATCGGAAAAATACTGAGTCAAAATTACATTTGCTGCATTTAAGGAAAAGGTGCAAACACTTCTCACAAAAGAACTTATTAACCTCACAAACATGTTCAAATAACAATCCAGTCCTGTACTAAAAGACTGAAGTGAACCTGATCTAGTTAAAGTTTTACCAATAAATCAGTATACCTGCTACTTGGACACCTGAACAATCTTAGGCGCAATCTCAACTCTGTTTAGAATTAAAGCCAATCTGCTCTCAGGCTGTGGTGCATTGTTCAGGACAGATTTTATTTTAGATGTGCAGACTTGCAGACAAAAGGCTAATACAAATATGCCTACACCCGGAAAAGTTAATTTACATTGTAGCAACAAAATAGCCAAACAGTGAAAATGGCAGCGATTGTTAATATTAGTGCTGGAATGAGCACTAATACATTGCATCAAGTTTACGTCCCATCTTGAAGGCTTTTAACAGTGACTCACAGGTTACACATTACCAAAATGATCTGAAATGAAAATAAACACAACTGAATTTTAAGTTAAGAAAAACAAAACAACCCCGGTTACAGGAATACTCCACAAATATATTGCAGTTGTGATTTCCTCATCAATCCCCTGCAGTGCATGCGAGTATGAAAAGAGCTCATTTTACGCGCGTTGGATATATTCATTCATACTAGGCAATATGATGCATTCTTTTTAAAGGTAGCTGCTAAGAATGCATACCAAATCTGCAGCTCTCCTTACTTTTAAAAAGCAAGGCTGGTGCACACAGACAAATAATGGCTTATGGATTCATTGAACCCAGAGTGCTATAGATATCCTGGAATGTGACAGGATTTACATGTGTAGTTTTGCAAGGGATGCAGGTTTTGAATTTTAGAAATGCTTTTCTGAAATGAGCACTTCATAAACAGGTCACGACTACATGGAGTCAGGGAATCTAACGTCCATCCACACTTTGGCCAATTTAGACTCACCAATTAACCTAACCTCATTAAAAGGGTGTCTTTGAAGCCCAAGTACCCAGAGAGAACATCCAAACGCCACACAGAAAGGCCCTGGACCTCCCTGCTGTGAGGCAACAGTGCTAACCACCACACCACTGTAATGTCTGTCACACACAGTCACACACATACGACAATAAACTCCAAAGACTTTCTCATCCCTACTGAAACTACTAAAAAAGCAAGTTGTGTCACCATGGTTCATGTCAGTCTGGGTGTTGTGTTTCTCAGTGGGAAGAGTGGGGCCATTACTGAAGTGTGTGTGCACCTTCCCAGAGTTTGTCCATGCCATTGAATCGCAGACAAAAACGCACCTGCTGCTAAAACAAAGACATACAGCACACAAGCACACCTGTGTCCTTGTTCATCAGTTCGTTGTAGTATGCAAAGAAGGCTCTGAACTCTGCCGGCCTGTGAGACAGAACTTTGAAGACATTGGGCAAAAATCCTCCCTGTAAGGAAATACAGGTTTAATGGGGAGCAGAATAAAGTTCAGCAGACTTAAAGACCTTGAACGCCTCATATGTAAACCTTTGATTCCACTTCCTCCATAAGCTCCACTATATCGTACGGCAGATCTTTCTGGTAAGGAATTGGGTATCGGCTGATTTTCTCTGGTGGAGAGCCACTGGAGAAAGATCTGGTGCACATCGCTGCTGCCACCTCCCCCTTCCCCCGTAACAAGCAACCTGAACGGAGAGACACCTGCAGGGAGGACAGCGCAGTCACGTAAAACCACCCTTAAAGTGCGCTTTCTACAAAGTGGAAAAGTGTGGAACAACTTACAAGCTGTGTCAGATGAGGGCGGAACAGCTTCGAGACGAGGTTACTCGCCATGTCAGTCAGCAGAAACTGGAGGCTGGTGTGAGATTAATCTGATCGTCAGTCAGCTACTGCTGTATCCAGGCGGAGTGATTTTCAAGGAAGTCAGACTAATCCTTAAGAGGCACAAAGTTAGAGCTAATGTCGCTAAGTTAAGCAGGGATATTTACCTATCCAGCTTTCAGTCGACTTCACAGTGCGTCACATTACACAATAACTGAAGCAGTATTTACCATTTATCAGCTATCGTGTTAGCAAACATCTCGTTTTTAATTCGTTTACATGTCAGATGTTAACAGTCTCGTGGAAAACAAACCAATCAGAACCCAGTATGGTGGCACGCCTGCTGCACGTCCACACCCTCACGCACTAGTCCTCCTCACCGACAGGGGTCAGTCTGTGACAGGATTGAAAAGGTTAGCCTGATTGCTGTGGGTCGTTTAAATAGTTAATTAAGCGATGCTTAGATAAGGCAGATAAAATATTTAAATTGTTATTAATATTTCTTGTTTAACTTAACTTGTGATTATTACAGCTGACTTTCGTGTCTATCAAAATTAGTGAAGAAAAGAGACGCGTTCCTGAGAGACAGAACTGAGGGCATCAACTTCCCAATATCGACCTCTGACTCGGAAGTGACTTTTTTAGGAACAAACGAGCGGCGGGTTTTCGTTCAATACACGAAAAAACATCTTTTAGAAAATATAATAAAACGATTTTTGAGTTGGGACTAAACGTAAACAGACCGAAATGTTTTACCATGTAAGTATTTGTATTGCTCTCTGTATATAATCACTAACAGCAGTCTGGTTCTGTTGTTGATACGAGTTTGGCTGGCGTGCTTGTAGCTACTGTAGCTTTGTAAAACTTTATCATATACCCTTAAAAGCTGTTATCACTGTTGCGCTTTTATAGTCGTGTGGAGATGCTACAAGTGTTTTTTCTCTTGTTTTTGAACGGCAGCAGAATAAGTTGAGCAGTGACGTTGTCCACGTCAAGCTAATTTACAAAAGCTTTGTTTTCACAGATTTCTTTGGAGCACGAAATCTTACTACATCCGAGATATTTTGGTCCAAATCTGCTGAACACCGTGAAGCAGAAGCTCTTCACAGAGGTCGAGGGGACCTGCACTGGCAAGTGAGTGACTCTTGTGTTTGACTTAAAAATAGTTTAAAACAAAGGCTAAAAAGAGGCTGAAATTTGACCAGTGGCTTCTGGAAAACTGGGCCACAGATGGAGGTTGTTTTGCAATTTAAATAATTTGTTTAATTCTGTCTTGCAGGTATGGCTTTGTCATTGCAGTTACCACCATTGACAACATCGGTGCTGGCGTAATCCAACCAGGCAGAGGTTTTGTCCTCTATCCAGTCAAATACAAGGCCATTGTCTTCCGTCCGTTTAAAGGAGAAGTTGTGGATGCAGTGGTCACTCAGGTTAACAAGGTGAGGGGCAGGTTTAGAGTCTTAAAACACAGTTTTCATTCCATGCTGTAGGAAAGTATTTGCCCCCTTTCTGATTTCTTAGTTTTTTGGGGGTTTTTTTTGCATATTTGATAATCATAACAAAAAATTGTATCAGAGAGAGGGTTAATATTTAACTTGAGTAAATACAAAATGCAGTTTTAAATGAATTTATTTATTAAAGGGGGGGGGGGGGGGGGGCTATCCAAAACCTAGTTGGCCCTGTGTGAAAAATAATTCCTGCTACATTTTAAATCATATATTAAATATGACTAATCATTTTGGAATTTTTTATTTTTTTTTGGAAAGTTGAGTTCAATTTCACTATCCACACCCAGGCCTGATCACTGTCAAACCTGTTGACTCAAGAACTCACTTAACTTGTTGGGGATTTCTATGTTTGTTTGTTTTGTTTTACCTTACAATATAAAGTGCCTTGAGGCAACTGTAGCACTAGATATATAAAACTGAATTGAATTGAAATAGGACTGGTCTGACAAAGTGATGTAGACTAAAAGATCTCAAAAAGCAACACACTAAAGAAACTCAAGAACAGATGAGAAACAAAGTCATTGACACATGTCAGTCTGGGAAGGGTTACAAAGCCATTTCTAAGGTTTTGGGACTCCACTGAACAACAGTGAGAGTGTTTAACTACAAATGGAAAAATGCATTCAGCTGTCTGTGCATTGAGGCTCTCTGTGACTTGGGTTATGCAGCAGGACAATGAGTCAAAACAAGTACACCTCTGGATGGTTAAAAAACTAAAATGAAAGTTTTGGAGTGGCATAGTGAAAGTCTGGACTTAAATCAGATTGATATGCTTTGGTATCACCTTAAACAGGCCATTCATGATTGAAAACCCTCTAATGTGGCTAAATTCAAAACAATTCCGGAAAGAGAATTGGGCCAAAATTCCTCCACAGCGATGTAAAACATTGCAAATGCAATAGTGGCATGAAAAGTTACTTTTTTACACCGTGTATTCCATCCATCCTATAAGATGTAGAAATATAAAAAAAATTGTACTTCTGAATTTTCTGAATCATTTTAACAGCAAAACTGTTAAACTAAATGTGTCCAGTTTTAAGAATGAAGTCATGAATTGCTGAAAAAGAATAGTGTTCTGTCTTCCTTTTGAAATGTTTCTAAATATGTTTGTAATTCTTACAGGTCGGATTGTTCACAGAAATAGGTCCCATGTCCTGCTTCATCTCTCGCCACGTGAGTCAGCAAGATATTTACAATTGTGTTTAATTAGTTGTCATTTAGCGCACTTTGCAGTATTTATGTTGTTTGTAATTTAATCTCATGATGCATTTCTTTTGCAGTCGATCCCCTCAGAAATGGACTTTGACCCCAATTCTAATCCACCCTGTTATAAGACAGTTGATGAGGTATTGTTTCATTGTTAAGTTGAAACAATAATTGTGTTACAGAAACGTATTAAAATACATTTCTCTTCTTTGCCTTTATTGGCTTTTAAAATAAAGTTAGTTATTATTATTATGTGTTTAAAAAAAGTTTTCAGCAAACTCAGACATGTGTTCGCATTATAGTGAAGATAAAGGTTAAAACACAACTGTCAGTTTTGCATTTAAGGATTTTTCTTCCTCTTTTTTTTAAGGACATTGTAATCCAGCAAGATGATGAGATCCGGCTGAAGATTGTGGGAACCAGAGTGGATAAGAATGACATTGTAAGTGTTTCTTCTTACAATGTCATTCTTGTCAAGCAAAGCGATTGCTGAGTTTTCTCCAGAAAGTTTTGCTTTTTTCCAACTCTTCCAGCATCTCCCTCTCTGTAATTGGGAAATTTCTGAGTTCCTGCACTAATATGTTATTAAAATGGTGGTAAGGACTGAGCTGCTTTTACCCTTGTGTCTTCAACCTGGGCTGCACAGGCTATACCACATGTGCCAGGTTACAAAAATCATACCTAGTTTATCAGGGCCAATGTAATGTGTAGTTGATGGCACTATCGCGTCTTTTTGTGTATGTATTTCATTACAGACAAGCGTACATCCAATGCAAATATACCAACTGCATGTTGCAGGATGTGGATAACGCTGTGTGTTGGTTGAATGCCGATTGGTTGACAAGTGGGCCAAAATGGGGAAGAGAGCGACCACAGACTTCTCCACGAATAGGAGAAGTGTGGGGAAAAAAAAAAAAACCCTCAAAATGTCAAAGATTAAAAAGTACAGCATTAAAAGTACAGACAGTAGCTGCAGTGGACACTTTTTCATTGTCTCTAGAACTCTGTTTCACTTCCTCTCGTATGTTAATTTGGTCCCACTGGCTGATCAACATCGCAGGCAAGAGTTGCCCATAGACGGGTTGCACCACCCACTTTGTACTCTGTCTCCATCAACAGCAGACATTCTTTGCCAGTCGATGTGCTGTCTGCAAACTGCCAGCGCGCTACAACTGTCCTTGTTCAGGGCATACTTATTAAAGTGTATGGTTCAACAGTCAGATCACTTGTCACATCCAGTTTACAGACGCCAAGACGGTAACAGTGAAAAATCTCAGCTCAACAAATCAGTGTGGGATGCCATTGTGCCTTCATCAATCTTTTATACTTTAAACTAAATTAAAACAAAGTTTTCCTTGTTTTTCAGTTTGCCATTGGATCTCTCATGGATGATTATCTGGGTAAGTTATTAAACTACAGTACATTGTCAGATGGGTCATAGATCTGCTTTTTTTTGTTGTTGTTGGTTTAGTTTGGTTATGATTATTTGCACATAAAAACAAAAATAATGGTGTATGTTTTTTTTAAAAAAAAAAAAACTTACCATCTGTATTTTGTTTCAGGTCTTGTGAGCTGATTTTTTTCTGAGGAGCAAGAAACAGTGGGACTTTATTGCGTTGTATCTCAGTTTGTCTGTGTTAATAGTAATTAAGACAGACAAATTAGACTATTTTTCTACTGTTCTGGTATAGAGATGGGGGCCAAGCCCTATAGGCACATCATGTTATTATGCTGTACAGCCTACATTTTTTTTAATGGAAATGCTGTAAGAGTGTTAACAAATTTACTTAAAAATTGCTAACGAATAGAAGTATCCATATTAGTAGTGTTTGTTATTTTGAATGCTCATCATTCCTACATATTTTTTGCTTTTGCGTGTGCTGTAATAAAATATTTAATTTGTTCTTACATCCTTGTGTCAGTGTATGTTTATCTCCCTGTGTTAGCTACAAATGCTATTTGTGAAGGTACTAAGTTTTTAAGTCATGTTCGGATGTTTTGAAATGTGACCAGGCAGCTTTATCCATGCCGTTCGGAAGAATTGTGAACGCGGATATTTCAAGAACGCGCACGTCATGTGGCCGTAAATACGTCAGTGAAGCGCGCCGTCGTTCTTTCTTTCTCTCGTCCTGAAGATGGCGGCAGGGGTGAGTAAGATGGAGAGATGGCCAGCTATAGTGCTTACTTTTAAGTTTCCTGCTGCAATCCGCTAAAAATCAGATGCATCTGCCCTCTTACTGAGTAGCTTTTCACACAGACATTGCTTTCTGAGTGTTTTCTAGCTTTTATAGGGGATATTTGTAAACGATACCATTCAGTATTCCTCCTAACACAGGTTAGCTGTTGCTAACGATGCATTGTAAGTGGAAGACTACGCTCTCGTAGCTCAGGGTTGTGCCACGTTACCTTACCTATTCATCACTTTGAAAACCTCCTCCTCACATCATACGCTTTTTTTTTATTTACCTGAGGGTATCGCTACAGTTCAGTTAATTTAGTCTCAATTCTGCCGTATATTTAAATTTATTCTCCGAAGTTAAGCGACTCGGTGTTAAGGAACAGCTTATTTGTCAAGAGAGCGTTTTAAGCCACGTGAAAATAATTTATTTATTTTTAGATAACTGGTTAACAGAAATGCAGTCTTCCGTGCAAGTCAGCATGTATTTCAGTTTTGATGTATTTCAGCTCCATCATTCTCCATAGCCTAATCAGCCAGATTTTAATTGGTCCACCCTTTTAATTTGAATGGGATCCTTTTATTTGTGACCATAAAACAAATTAAATGCTGCCTCTTAACGGGTTGGATAGCTTGCTTACCAATTTTATCCAAGTTTACATGCCTTAAGTAGAATTGGAAAACCGACAGAAGCCTGTTCAGGACTCAGTATATACATTAGTAAAACACCAGGCTATTTCCTGAAAGTCATTCATAGGCCAATCAAATGGTTAGACATCCAGCTTGAAAAGGTGTGGTGCATATATATGCAGTTTGCTTTTAAAAACAGTTGTCTTCCGTCCTTTCAGACTCTGTACACGTACCCAGAGAACTGGCGGGCCTTTAAGGCCCAGATTGCAGCCCAGTACAGTGGTGCTCGCCTCAAAGTTGCCACGAGTGCCCCTGCCTTCACCTTCGGGCAGACGAACCGTACTCCTGCCTTCCTCAACAACTTCCCTCTGGGCAAGGTAAGTACAGCTGGCTTAATCAATTCAATGAATCAATTTCCTTAAATATGCATTTTTGCTTTGCTTTTAGAGCCTCTCTTTTTTTCCTTCCCACACGAATACGGTTGACTCGTTATTTGTCAAATGCAACTTATGAACTGGGATTTAACCAGTTTGACAACACACCCTTTTATGTTTCGTAGCCAACAGATCTGCACATGCACCGCTTTGTTCTCTGACTAAAAACACATTGAATGTGTTCAAATGAGTAGTTCTGTCATTTGTAGGTACCTGCCTACCAGGGAGATGACGGCTTCTGTCTGTTTGAGAGTAATGCCATTGCTCACTACTGTAAGTCTCACATTTAATAATAATTAAGTGGCTTGAATTCTACACTCTTGTTTTAGAAAATTCCTCAGGGGTGCAGTTAATTCGGTCTAGAATTTGTGATGGGATACAGCACTCAATCAGCAAAACATTTAAATTCACAGGACATTTCTTGACTCAAGGGTTTATCATCATATAGATGGGTCAGACCACATTACTAGTTATATCTATACAGTTTTACCTCTAGTGTATCATTTCATTGATGTGCACAATGTATGATAATTAAGAAAATCTTAAAATGCTGAAGTTGTACTATAATTTAAAAATCAGAACGACTGTGAAACCATAACAGCAACTTTCTTTTTTAAAATCTTGTGTGCGTAGTGAGCAATGATACCCTACGCGGTTCCACTCCTCAGGCGGCAGCCCAAGTGCTGCAGTGGGTGAGCTTCGCTGACTCAGAGATCATCCCTCCTGCCAGCGCATGGGTCTTCCCCACTCTGGGAATCATGCAGTTCAACAAGCAGGTATACAGCTCAGTGTTTCTTAGTTGAAACAATGGCTTCCTAGAGGACTGCACCCTGTTGTTGCACCTTGGTACTGGAAAATAAGATTTACAGTCATTTTTCTTTCTTTTTCTTCCACTGTCCAGGCCACCGAGCAGGCCAAGGAGGATGTGAAAAAGTTCCTTGCTGTGCTGAACCAACACCTGAACACCCGTACCTTCCTTGTGGGAGAGAGGGTCACCCTTGCAGACATCACCGTGGCCTGCTCCATGCTCTGGCTCTACAAACAGGTTTGTCACAGACGGCTGCACCTTGCGGTACCTTGGAGCCTAACGGCAACACTTCATCTCTGTAATGAAATTTGGGGAGGAAGTTGCACCAGAAACCTTTAACATCTTACTGTTCCCTGTAGGTCCTGGACCCTTCTTTCCGTCAGCCCTATCCCAATGTGACCCGCTGGTTTGTCACCTGTGTCAACCAGCCACAGTTCAAGGCTGTCCTGGGAGAGGTCAAGCTGTGTGAAAAGATGGCCCAGTTTGACGGTGAGTCACCAGCAGTTAGATCAGAAGGCATACATGTTAGACAGTATGAACTCGTAGCCTAAGTGTCTGAAATGTTTAAAAGCAAAACTCCACACCATTGTTGTTTAAATGATAGTTGGAAAAGCTGCATTCACTGCTAACATTTGAGTTATTTGCACAATTGGATTCTTCAAAAATAATAGTAATACTGTATCACTTTGACAACTGAATTTCGTGGGTAATTATCTCCCAATCACCTCGCTGGTGAGAGATCTCAGAGTAGAACCCAATTTAAGAATCTATTATTACACCCGATCGTGCTGCCAAGTTTAAGGTGCACAATGGAGTCGGGCCATACTTCACACTGACACCCCCCCTCCCCCAGCATTGTCTTCGAGGCTATTTGAAGTTAAGAAAAAAAAGTTTGCATATCTGATTAAATTCATGCCAATACTAACACAGCTAAAATCAGCCGTTGTTGGGCAAATGATTTGAGGGCAGGCTCCTTTCCAACGAATACAAAACCAAAGACAGAACATGACTTTCATTGTTTTGTTCCTCCAGCCAAGAAATTTGCTGAGATGCAGCCCAAGAAAGAGACTCCTTCCAAGAAAGAGAAGGGAGGAAAGGAGGCTGGCAAGCCCCAGGAGAAGAAAGAGAAGAAGAAAGAAGAGAAAAAGGAAGAGAAGAAGCCTGATCCCGAAGAGGAAATGGATGACTGTGATGCTGTTTTGGCTGCAGAGCCTAAAGCAAAGGACCCCTTTGCACACCTGCCAAAGAGGTAGAGAGATCTTTTTTCTTTTGTGTATACATTTCATCATTCAGAATTTGTTTCGCTTTAAGCTCACACTTTGTATGGTAATTAAAAATCTATAATGTGGAGTCAGTCTGCAAGTGTTGGGTGTGACCCTTTACCCCAGTAGTTTTCCCTAAATGCTTCTCTGCCTTTAAGAGTGTTAATCAGTTGGTGAAGGCCTATTTCTCTATTGTGCAGCTGTAGTAGTCTTTGGCATATTGATCATTTAAAACTCGTTATGTGGTTTCACATGTTGAGTTTTGACATTCCTATGCTCTCGACTGTGGAAAGATGGTCCCCTATCATTTGGCAAGACTGTGCCCATTTAATGGCACCAAGTCTTAATCTAACAGGGGAAAATAAAATCAAGACCACATTCATCCCAGTCATCTCTGAATTCAGTGAGTAAAAGGCTGGTTCATGCTGTGGCCACAAACAGAATGTAACTTTGAGATGCATAGTTGCCCTTCAGGGTTGACTGTATATCTGTGGGTCAGCTGGCTTAGGTCTGATTAATTTTCGGGGAGGTGACTGTGCAGACTTGTCTGCAGAGAATTTACATTACAATTTGCAAACTACGCGTATACCCCAGGCAGTGGACTTGGAGAAGTATAAAAGGAACGACTACTTGGTCACATCGTCTCCAGCTGTCCATGTCTGCAACAGAATATAATCAAGGCTTTATGGTATTTAAAGATTCTCTTTGAAGTAAAGATGGTGGAGTCATGTGGGTATTTATAAGCTCGGGTTATTGTCAGCGGCAAATCCTGGCTTTAAACGTCCTTTTATAGTCCTGTAGGACCCACAAAATTTATGGTTGTAGGCATTCAGTAACTGTTCCTACCTTCTTTTTTTTTTTCCAGTGATCTCAACCTAATTTCTGCACCTTGTTCTCTTCACCTTGCATGTACACGGATCACATAACTCCTGACATTTCCTTTTTTCATTTTAGCGCATTTGTTATGGATGAGTTCAAGAGAAAGTATTCCAACGAGGACACCTTGACCGTAGCCATTCCCCACTTCTGGGAGCACTTTGACCGTGAGGGCTACTCAATCTGGCACAGCCAGTACAAATATCCCGAGGAGCTCACACTTACCTTCAAGAGCTGCAACCTTATCACAGGTGAGACTCAGCAGCAGTCATTTTATAAAACACCTTTGGTCTCATGAGTATCTAAAGTTACTTTATTATTATGGTTGTTTATTGGTTGGAAAGCAAACGCAGAAAAGGCTTTATTTTCTTCCCTGGTCTTACATCTTTGTCTTTGCTGCTTCATGTGCTGGCATGAATTTCCTCCATCTGTTTAGGTTTGCTCCTATGGCCCGGGAACAAGTTGGGATCAGAGGCAGTTCTGTGCATATGGGAATTTTTCTGAAAGTCTGTAGACTTCTAAGACTGCTCTCATGTAGCCTTAAAGAGGGGATTAGAGGAGACAGTGCTGGGACTTGCTACACAGGACGGATCATTTTAAATGCATCTTAACTTGTGTTCTTGTTGACTGCAGTGGGTACTGCTGGTTTTCTCAGTCCTGGTGTAGATTTAGGTTTTAGTCTCATTTAAATCATTTGGACTGATTCTAATTCTGGGTTGGAATTTAATCCTGCAGTTTTTCAGGAAAGCTGATTACACCAGTTTTCAAAGAATGTGTAAATTGGGATAAATAAGGCTCGGCACTGCTAAAACCATGATTTTGTTTTTTAAAAATAAGTGTTAAGTACCTTTTGTCAAATGTTAAATTGGTCATCTTCAGGTCTTCAGTGACGTTCTTGTAAGGAGTTTGGACATGTTTGAATCAACTTCAGAAACGGGTCTGTACTACAATTAGGAGAAAAGCAATTATTCCCCCGTCATTGGGCAAGGCAGTGTCCTGTCATGACACACAGTCTTAATCAGACGGGGGAAGAGAAACTGCAAGCCATATTCATCCCAGTCATCTCTGTTTTAAGTGAGTTTAAGGCTGGTTCATGCTGTGGTCACATTAAACAGGATCAGAATTGCCCCACAGGCAATTTGTTTTTTTTGGGGTTTTTTTTGTTCTACATGTAGAAAGACAGACGTTCCTTTAGATATGGATCAAATAGAAGATGTCCTTGAAGTGTTGATAAAAATCAAAATGTCTCAAATCTCTGGTTGCACCTCACAGGTATGTTCCAGCGCCTGGACAAACTCAGAAAGAATGCCTTTGCCAGTGTCATCTTGTTCGGCACCAACAACGACAGCAGCATCTCTGGCATCTGGGTCTTCAGAGGCCAGGAACTGGCCTTCACTGTAAGTATTAGATTTTAAACGTGCTTTGATCAATGTTCTGATTTGATAATATCCCCAGTGTCAAGAATGTACTGTTTCTCACATTGATTTGGGCATTTCCTCATGTGTCGAGGTGAAATGCATGGATTGCAGCTCTGTTAGGATTAACGTTCCAGTCAGTGTTTTTAAAGTACCCCTGTTTTTGGGCAAGGCAGT
This sequence comes from Neolamprologus brichardi, assembly GCF_056152115.1. NCBI lineage: Eukaryota > Metazoa > Chordata > Actinopteri > Cichliformes > Cichlidae > Neolamprologus > Neolamprologus brichardi. Next base: position 28,495,470 of record NC_142105.1, read on the forward strand.
GTCCCATTATGACACGCAGTCTTAATCTAACGGGGGAAGAGAAACTCAAGACCATATTCATCCCAGTCATCTCTGGTTAAGTGAGTAAAAGGCTGGTTCATGCTGTGGCCACAAACCGTATTGCAGTTTAAGACAATTGTCCTTGAATAAAGACGGATTTAGTTGTGCAGGTATTTGTTGGTTACTGACCTAAGCTGACTTTTGAACTCTGTGGATTGTCATGTCTATTTTAGGCAGGAAAACATTGCTTTTGTGCAGTGGACACGTGCACACACCAAACTTTACTTTTAAATTTCAAACTATAATTATTGATACTGCTGTATTTAGGCTGTTGTCACGGAAAACCACTCTGTTTTATACAGTTGTTGTGAAAATGAAAAAAAACATTTGAGGAATGTTGAGATCTGGCATTCATATAAAGTGTCCCGTAGCCTACATGGTCTGCATTTGAATGCATTCTGTTATGGTTCATCTATCGCCTTGATGGGTAGGATGGAATGTGTCATCTAAAATCGGATAGTGATGTTGATGATACATTTTTGGATTAAAAGCTGAGGGTAATTAACTTGAATTCAACCCCCCCTTCTTTTCCTTCTTGTGACTTTCCTTCCCAGCTCTCTCAAGATTGGCAGATTGACTACGAATCATATGACTGGCGCAAGCTGGATCCAAACAGTGAAGAGTGCAAAACCATGGTAAAGGAGTACTTTGCCTGGGAGGGAGACTTCAAGCATGTGGGTAAAGCCTTCAACCAGGGCAAGATCTTCAAGTGAGAGGACACTGATAGTCAACAAAAGCACTCTGCGCTTCTGCTCTCCAACACTTAAAACCAATGGACATTGAGCCACACATGCTTACTTACCTGCAGGAATGACAGTATTTGAAGACAAGAAAGAAGTTTCTCTGTGGCCTTCAAAGTGGTTTTCTGGTTGTTTGACGTGCGAAATAAAGAATTTCCCTCAATGCTATCTCTCTCTTTAATGTCCATTGTGTGTGAATTCAATCTGAATGTATTTCTGTTAAGTTTTGTTTTGAGAATAAGCAAACAGAAATATTTAGGGTTTTCTTAACTTCAAATCATGTGTACCAAAAACAGAAAATGACCTTGCAGTCTATGGTACAACAGTGCCTGCACATGCTAATAGGCAGTGGTTAGGTTTTGAAACATGCAATGAGAAATTCAACCAGAAGAGGGCAGTAAAACACTGCCTTTTGGCTTTATCCAATTACTTAACCTTGGGCTCAGTAGGAATCTTGTGACGCACTTCTGCAGCTGATTTTGTGACTCATCAGGTTTAATGTCTAGCTGTCTTGGAACATGTATAGGGCGTTTTTAAATTTCTAACTCTTGCAAACCATATGTGGGTTTACTATTCAAATGGTAAGCCAACTTAAAACTGTAGATTCTTCAAGTCCCTGTAGAGGGCAGGCAAAGACTTAACATTGAAGGCTATTGAATACAGCACATCTGGTAGAGAAAATGGCTGGGCTGAATCTGTGGTTTGAGAAGATGGGAATGTTGTCTGCCTTAAACTATGGGTTCTTGTTTTGAAGTAGTCTGTGCTTCCCTATGGAGATGACTGAAACAATTCTTTATAAGGAACTCCTCTTGGATACACGAGGGCAAGGGCCAATCACATAAAATCTGTACTTTGTTACCATGTTTACGCCATGAAAACGCTAAACTTGATAAGCATCAATAAAACGTGTTTCAGTTTTGGAGTCGACAGTAGTTGAAAAGGCACACTGACTCCAAAGTAAAACAATTCTTTAAGACTTAGAAGTTCAGAGCAGATTTTCACATTAAACTTGTAACTTGTTTAAAGCTCCAAATGCACATGTATATATGTAGTCTGGAAGTGGAACATGATTGTTTGGGTTTTTTTGTTTTTTTTGACAATGATAAGTTTGCGTGCAGGGCTGATATAAAAATGTAGAGAGAGCCACACCCCAGGCCAATGCTGAAATACCATGTTTCAGAACCTACTTCTGCAAGTTGGTATTGCTAGGGTAAAAAAAGAGGAAAAGAAAACGGGGATAACCATAATCCACAGTTTCCTGTGTGGTACATCAATTTACTTGTTCTTTTAACGTCTGCCTGAATGCCCAACTCAAAGCTAAACTCTCTTTTGTAATGGCAGATGCTTTGAATAAATTTTGTCTGTTGGCGTTGAACTGTGAGCACAAAGCTTTTGGCTTCATCGGACACACCCAACCATACGAAAGTTTGTTGAACACACTTGATCATTTGTTGTTGAAATTTCCCCACACCTGCTGCCTGGGGTTCCTTTGTTTGTCGCAGCATTGTCTGTTACAAGTGGTTGCAGGTGAAACGGGGCACCTGGACGAGCCCGTGTAATGAATCCAGATTATTCAGGCACATATTGATTTAACTCCCCTTTAATATCAAACATGTGACACATTTAGTACGCTTGACTGTGGTTTGATCACTGTGTTGCGCATTAAACTTAAAAACTTCTCGGGTGGATGCAGGGGCTTTCTTTCTGACACACTCATCCACACACTCCTGGGAGATGCACAGGAGAGGACTCTCATCTCCGAGTGAGTCAGATGTGTGATTTTTTCCTACTTGCTAAGCGTGATTCAAGATCATTTTGGCGCAACCATCTTCCACCATGGTGTGGACTCAGGGAAGCCATTTTAGTTTGTTCTGTAGTCTCATGGAAATCAGAAAATGGAAATGTTCCCACAACAGCGAGGCACCCAAGTCCTTGAACACATGACTCACTCATCCTGTGGATCACGGTGGAAGAGGGCTGTAACTTGAGCAAATAACTTTGACTTCACTCGCACCACAGCGGCAGTTACAAAAGTGCTGAAGGATAACCCTTTGATTGCTGAAGGAGTGGCGTTACAAAGCTGTTTTGTAAGTCAAATATGAAATGACTCTGAGCAGAACCCATGCAGCTTTAATCATTTTGAGGCAAGCTTCCTGCCAGATGGAGGCAGCATCAAGTCCACACAATATGCTGTGCCTGTTTTGTATTTAGAAGCCTCAGAGTTAAAAAACTAAACTGAAGCAAGCCACGAGAACAATGAGCTGTCTTATGCCAAAGAGCAACATTTTCTCTTCCAGTCCTGCCAACCTTCCTCCCCCTGGTCTTTATTTCTCACTTGGCCACACACTCACTACTTTTTCCTTCCTCTACTGATCCTAGTTTTCTGGACATTTTTTGCTCTCTCTTCTGTGTGCTCGCATGAGGAGGGGTGGGGATTCTTGAAAGCAGTTGGATCAGCGAGGAGCCCTGTAAGGGAGGAACACAGAGAGCTGATGTATTGTTTCACCACACAAGGTCCCTGTGTGGCTGTCAGCTCGCAGTAGGAGCTCTGGGCATGGTATGCATGTGCTGAGCATCTGGTGTTGCGAGACACACATCTGGAAAAGGGTGAGGTAGTCAGTGGAGGGCTTGGAACAGCAAGGTGAAGCAATCTGACAGAGTTTTCATGAAAGGAAAGCTACCACTGACGTTCCTGTTGTGTGGGTTAAGCATGTCTATGGATTATGAGTGTGTAGATTTTGTGTCTTTAAGTCATCCTTAAAGGCCTTACATGTGTCTATTTTACACATATTTATAGCTCTGCTTATTGTCACAAGCCAGCTGGCCAAAACAAGAGCACATCACTCTTGTCACAGTTGGAGGGACATCTCTGGGCGGATAGAAACAACACTCAGCCACCACATAATCCCACCCTTAGACTTTTATGGGGTTTCCCTACACTCTAGTATGTTGCTGGGTTTTAAATTCCTCTAACACACTCACACGCACACACACTAAATTTGAGCAATACAAATGAGGTCAGGAAGATGGATCCTTAGTCAGCACCCAGCGCGACTTCAAGTCAAATGTCTTCTATTTTTGAGGCAGGGCCAAGAAGGAAAATATGAAGTTTAAAGACTGCAACACTTTACAGATAGTTACACATGCATATATACATGCGGTATATCATATTATATCCTCTTAGATAAGAAACGTGACCTTGAGATCTTCTGTTTGGTGATAGGGTCTTTTTATGGCTTTAGTGCAGTCAAAGTGTGCGAGCTGCACATTTCTCTGCAGCTCTATAGCTCTAAAACGCAGCCCTAGAATGGAATGAGGGAGGTCAAAGGTGAGAATGTTCAGGGGAAATAGCTAAAGGAGGCAGGGAAAGAAAAGATTAGATCTTTTGCAGTAGTCACCAAGCACTCCGGACAACATAACACGAAACATCCGCTGCAAGTACCAGCTTTAAGTTGAAGCAGTTATTGTCATCCGTGAAGAGATTATTAATAAGTTGTTTGTTGGTGAGTTTGTGTTGCCCTGCAACAGAGTTTGTCGGTGTGAAAGTAGAGAAGAAAGTGCGTGACACAAGTCAAGAGAGAGGTATGGAGAGAAAACAGACAGCCCCTGCACTTTTGGACATGAAACCCCAGAGTTGCTTCTGGCTCATGTTACCAGAATCTGGAGGTGGGGCGTGTTGTCAAACTAAGCCAAACTACAATAATGCACTGCCATGACTACTAAGGCAGAAATATTGCATGTTGGAAAAACATTCAAAATAAATAAAAATGTGTTCTCTTTAATAAACCTTTATAGTTGGTTCACTACCCTATAAGGGTGGAGGACGGTGCATTAGGAAATATTACTTTCAAATGTTAGTCATAATAGCTCCACAGTTGTGGTTTGGGTGTGTACTCAATGTTCAGTGTTTAAAATAGCCCTAGGCTATCTTCACACGAAAAAACAAATGTGCGTTGCTAGAAATGCAGAACTAAAAACAGGTATCACTGTTGTCTCACTTCAGTTCAAAATGTTCTGTTAAGAAAGAAGCCGTTTAGACTTGTATTAGCAGAGGGGTACCCCCCACTTCACTCATCGGTTCTTCATGTACTGACTTGCTGGCCGTTTACATTATACTCATGTGAGTGAGCGCATCAACATTTTTAGCTATGACTGGAATGTGCAGCTTGGGATCATATCTGCCTGCACAACGGATGGAAGTGGAGTGAGAGATCAATAGCTGAAAACAGTTGATAGTGAATAGCTGTCAGACTCTGTGAAGAAAATGATCACAGTAATCTAATCAGATTCACAAAGACGTGCGTCAGTAATGTGTCAGATCACTTGCTTAATTTTCTGGGGGCTATGAGTTACAACACACTTGACCAACATAAATTTACCGGAGGTTTCCAGGAACTTATTAAGCCTGCTGTAGGGTGGTGACAACAAGACCAAACGTGCGGAAGGCGTTCCAAGCATCGGGCCGTTTAGATGACTCTTTTGTGCAGACAAAAAGGGTTGTTCAGGCTGAAATGGAAAGACAAGACGGGAGGGGGATAATAATCTTCTTTAAAAACTGTTATAAACTTTGTATAAAAAAGTGGGGCAGAGTTCCTTACTACATAACAAACTGCTTTTTGGGCATGTGATATTTATCCATACACACACACAGGGCATTGCTATGGAAACATCCCTGCAAGTACCTGCCCCCTTGCTTATTATGTTGCTATAGTAGCCATCCCAGAATAGTCTTTTTTTTTTCTTTTTTTTTGACTCACTCCCTCGTGTTTGTGACTCATAGCTTGCAGTGGAAACCACAACTCGATCTGTCTCTTATTCCCCCTTTTTTCTGACATTCTCTTCTCTACCAAAGGAACAGCTTGTCATTCTGAGTCATCAGCATGTGCTCGTGTGTGCCCTGTAAGTCAGCGTGTGCATGCGAGAGAGCAAGAACTGAGGGGAATTCCAAACAGATTACCAATAGACGAGTTACTATGGTGATAGCAAATAACAGGCAGCGTGACCTGTGTGTCGCAAGATAGTTTATCTTGAGTACTGCACATTCATGAGGTGCCAGTGATTTCTTTGTAGTTTTAATCTCCTCATAGATACACTCTGCTCTCAATGATTATTTGAGGTCCACTTTGTTTTGAGAAGCTGCAGCTTGTAGTCTACTTACCCACAGCGCTCTGGGGCTAGCGTAGCACAGAATTGCATACGTGGTAATACATTGCATCTGACGTAACAAATGGTGCATGTGGTAATTCAGTTATGGGGAAACTTCTTAATGATGGGGTGATCCGTTTTCATTCCATAGGTTCGCTAATTTGCCAACAAGATGAAATTCAATTATCTGTGCTAATTAAATTGGTTAAATAGGTTTTTAAACAGGACTTTACCCAGTACTCAACTTGCAAAGCAATTTGAAAGGTGACATTCTACTTTTATTACAAGGATTTAAACTTCCCTGGCTTGAACAGTCTCAACACAGTTGAAGACAGTAGAGTGATTTTAATCTTGTTGAATTGCAGATATGTTTGTAAATAATATAAGCATTAGAATAAGCCATGTACACCGTCCTTACAGAAGTAACAGCAGGCATCATCCCAGTATTCAAATATTCCCTTACAAGTACATGGTTTGTATGTAAAAGTTCTTACCATGACAATGACAGTGTGAAGGCTAACTGCAGAGCATTATTATGAAGGTAAAACCCCCTTTAGCTTTATGACAGTTTAACATGAGCTCCCACTCACTGCTTACATTTTTGTTTCCTCATAGTACTGCTTTCATAGTATCATTTTCAACAGTAGCAGGCATCTGTTTCCTCAGCAATAGCCCTGTAAATGCATTCCATATTACCTGCTGTAGCCAGTCTGCAGCTCCACTACCATGGAACATTTAACAGCTAAGGACAAAACTTAAAAGATGAAAATTTGTGCTGTATATCCAAAGTTCAAATACAACCCCAATTCTTAAAATGTTGGGATGCTGTGTGAAATGTAAATAAAAACAGAATGCAATGACTGTCAAATCTCATAAGCAAATTTTTTTTTTCACAATAATTCAAAGAAAGCTGAGACCATTACCGTTACCAAAAGTATTAGCTCATTTATGACCCCCATTTCAGTTGGGTTGGGGTTAACAAAAGACTGCAAAAGTAAGTGGCACTGCTGGAGGAATTTTTTGCGTCTAGGTCAGTGAGATGACCTTAGAGAGGCAGAATTTTTCCCAAATAAAGATGGGCAGAGGGTCAGCAATATGCAAAAAACTGTCCACTAAGTCTGGAACAATTTCAGAATAATGTTTATCAAAAATCATAAAGTGTTTAAAAAACTAATTTATGACAGTACAATAAGATCAGTAGAAAATGTTGTGCACAAGGCAAGGCAGAAAATCAGTACTGGATGCCTGTGATCCTCGTGCTCTTAAGCAGCAGGTGCCCTTAAGCAGCAGGCATGATTCTGTCATGGAAATCAGTGAATGGGCTCAAGAATACTTCCAAAAATTATTTTTTTCTGTGCAAAGATTTCACTATCCCACCTACAAATGCAGGCTAAAGCTCTGCCATGCAAAGAAGAAGCCGTAATTGAACGCAATCCCGAAACATTGCCACCTTCTCTGAGCCAAAGCTCATTCAAAATGGACTGAGGCAAAGTGGAAAACTGTTTTGTGCTCAAATGAACTGAATTTAGAAATGTATTTTCGAAAACATCGACATCACATCCTCTCGACTTAAAGAAGAGAAACAGTCATCTGGCTTGTCAATCACTACTCAAAAGCCTACATCTCTGCTGGTATGGGGATACATCAGTGCCTATGGAATTGGCAGCTTGCATCTGGAAAAGGCACCATCAATGCTGAAAGTTACATACAGGTTTTAGAGCAACTTATACTCCCATCCCATCTTTTTCAGAAAAGACCCTGCATATTTGATTTGATTTGATTTGATTTGATATACCTTTATTAGTCCCACAAGGGGAAATTTCATTAGGCTGCCGACCTATTGCACGCAATGGCGGCGCCATCTTACCCTCCGACCATACATACATTACACAAAACATCAGATGGGGAAGACAGGTCAGAGAGGTATAACAATGGAAAATGCACCACATGAGGAAAGATAAGGAAACAAAATAACTCCCCCCAGACTGAGCTCCAACAGGGAGATCAGTTTGAGAACAGAAAAAAACACCTCTGCACATAGCACATGAAAAAAAAACCTCTTAATACACCAAAGAAACACATGACAAGCAACAGGGGTGGGTAAAGGGTGAGAGACAGCCGATTTAGACAGTACATCCGGGCCTGCAGCCTGTGCGCTGGTCTCCTTGATCCACCATCAGCATTGGAAGGGAATAAGCGTCGAAGGCGTTTGGAAAGGGAGGGAGGATGAGTGTGTGCATATCAGTGTATATGTATGTGCGTGCGTGTCCAGAGTTCAGCTGAGACAGTGTCCTCCGCCCTATCAGGCTAAGTAAACAGTCTCACCAATATTTCACCAATGCAATGCTAAACTGCACACTGCAGCTATGACAAAAAGCATAGTTTTATGGATAAAGAATCAGGCTGCTGAACTGTCCTGCGTGCATTTCCCAGTGACTCTGAAAAATTGGTTTATGCATGTATTACTTCTAGGCTGGACTACTGTAATTTGTCATTATCAGGATGCCCTAAAAACTCCCTGAAAAGCCTTCAGTTGATCCAAAATCCTGCAGCAAGAGTACTGATGGGACTAGAAAGAGAGGAAATATTTCTCCTGTCTTCATTGGCTCCCTGTTAAATCCAGAATTGAAGTTAAAATCCTGCTCCTCACATGCAAGGTCTTAAATAATCAGGGCCCATCTAATCTTAATGACCTTATGGTGCCATATCGCCCTATTAGAACTCTTCACTCTCAGATTGCTTTTAAGATTAGGCTTAAAACTTTCCCTTTTTGCTAAAGCATGTAGTTATGGCTGAATCAGGTGGCCCTGAATCCTCCCTTAGTTACGCTGTAATACTTCTAGGCTGCTGGGGGATTCCCATGATGCATTGAGTGCTTCCTCTTTAGTCATCTTTTTCTCTCACTATGTGTTTATACATCTCTCTGTATTTAATTATTTGTCATTATTAGTCTCTGTCTCTCTTCCACAGCAAGACTTTGTCCTGTCTTCCCCTCACCCCCCAACCGGTTGCGGCAGATGGCTGCTCCCCCCTGAGCCTAATTCTGCTGGAGGTTTCTTCCTGTTAAAAGGGAGTTTTTCCTTCCTACTGTCACCAAAGCACTTGCTCATAAGGGGTCATATGATTGTTGGGGTTTTCTCTGTTTTCTTTGTATTTGTAATCGTTTTCTTTGTAGACTCTTTACCTTAGAATATAAAGCACCTTGAGGCAACTGTTGCTGTGATTTGGTGCTATATAAATAAAATAGAATTTAATTGAAAACATTTGATGCATCATGAAATGAAGGGCTGCTTGTCTTCCAGATGATTATGGACTGTTGTTAATAGTTACAGTGCCATGAAAAGGTATTTTCCCCCTTACCTAGTTATAATTTTTGTCATAATTAAATGTTTCACATCATCAAACACATTTTAATATTAGACAAAGATAAACTGAGTAAATACAAAATGCAGTTTTTCATTTATTAAATGGGAAAATGCTATTCAAAAAACAACCTGGGCCTATGTGGAAAAGTAATTGCCCCTTAAAGCTAATAACTGGTTGTGCCACCCTTGGTGCCAAGAACTGTGATGTTTGCAATAACTGGTGATGAGTCTTTCACATCAATGTGAAGGAATTTTGGCCCAATCAATGATCTGTTCGATCACAAATGCCCCATTTAAGATTAGGCAGACGCATCTATTTGCTGAATCTCTAAGCAAATGAGGCCTGCTGTTCTTTGGATGTTGCCCTCGGTTCTTTTGTGACTTTCTGGATGAGTCATTGATGTGCTCTTTGAGTAATGTTGGTAGGACAGCCAATCTTGGGAAGGTTAATCAGTGTTCCCAGTTTTCTGCATTTCTGCATAATGGCTCTCACAGTGATTCCCTCAAGTCCCAAAGCCTAATAAATGGCTTTGTAAGCCTTTCCAAACTGATAGATGTCAGTCCCTTGGTGATCTGTTCTCGAGTTTCTTTAGATTGTGGTGTGATGGGTGTTTTTTTTCCCCCTCAAACTTTGAGCCAACTTCACGTTGTCAAACAGGTTCTATTGAAATGATTTCTTGATTCAGCAGTTGTGGCAGTAATCAAGCCCGGGTTTGGCAAGTGAAACTGTATTCAGCTTTTAAAAAAATATGGTTAATTCATTCTCAGTTGTGGTTATTTGCATGACATCTCATTAAACTTTTTGCTTTGGCTGATACTGAAAACACATTCTAGTGGGATTTCATAAGTTCAAAGCTCTGTATTTTCAGTTCAGTTCAATCCTTAATTCAGGAGTCCAGTCCATGTTAAGAAGCTAAAATTCCCAGTCTAATCACTCAGCCCGATCATTCACATTCATCTAGAGTTAAATCTGCACCAATTCTAGCGAATCCTCCGCAGCTAAGTTCGCAGCACTTGCACCAACACATTCGAGTTAGTTTTCTCATGAATTGTATCCCACTCCTGTAAGCAGAAGGTGATGATTCCTCTCTTTAGCTCATGTCCACATGTTCCGTATGAGGCTTCGGTCTTTGCAATAATTTCTGACGTTTAAGTTTTTCAATACCAAGTAATATGAAACTGATCAAAGTTTATGTGTGGAATTCAGGTGAGGGGCAGAGCCTGTTTTCTTTTTTCTTAATAGGGTGATATGTTTAGCTTTGATTTTTACATCTGCATAAGCCATTTGTACGGAAGTTCATTCAGTCCACTATAATGAGCCTTATATAATAAAAAAAGAAAAAAAGAAAAAACCCTTAGCCTCTTTCTGTTATTCCAGGAAGCTTTGGTTAGGTAAATCTCTCTTGTTGTTCACATGTTGGTGATTATCGGCTTACTGTCTTGCAACTTTCAGCCTTTTGCAGGCTCTCTGCTCTCTGTCGGCCAGCCCGAGCCTCCATGCAGGCTCTTTTCTCTCCTGTCTGCGCAACTCTCAGTCTTATTGTAGGCTCTCTGCTCTCTATTGGCCAACAGCGGCTCTGAGTCTTAATGCAGGCTCTTCTCTTTCCTGCATTTTGCAACCCTTTCGTGTCTCCTATCATATTTCTGCTGCAGGTTGGCCTCCGGTGCTCCTAAGCTGGCAGCCTCTCCTCTCTGCCCTTCAATCTCTCCTGTCTCCTTTGCCAGCTCTCAGCCTTATCACTAACTCTCTGTATCTCTCCTGTCGTACCTCAGCTCTGAGCCAAATCAAAGGATCTCCGTCTCTGTCTTAGCTCTAGTCTGTCCTCATGCCTTATTACAATTTCTCTCCACCCTCCTGGCCCCCGATGGCCCTCGAGTCTTGTCGCAGGCTCAATTTCTACTCTGCTGCTTCATAAATTCATATGTTCCATTCCCTATAGATCAGATCTTCCTGCCACGGCAAGATTGCGTTCTTTTCTTTGGGTATCCTGCCCTAATCCCTATCACTTCTGGGATTCTGTTCTGCTGTAATTGGCCATCGAAGTCTGACAGTCAAATACCTCAAATTGTATTTTCTACATCAATAAATCATGTTCAGTTCTTTCTAATGATCTCTCCTTATTGAAATGAAGCTTATGCATTAGTTCAATAAAGAAGATCTGTAGTCACACATCTGACTGCTTCCCAGGTATTGGCAGTCAAGGTGACAATGACATCACTGGTCTACCCCAATCATCTTTCTGCCGGCCTTCTTCAGGCCAATCAGCTTTCACTCTGCGTGCTTTAAATCTTCCTGCGCATCCATCATTCTTCCTTGCAGACGCCTTTGTGCAACACACCTCTTTCCCCATCACCCTCTCTCCCTCATCACTCAGGCTCCATTCATGCCTCCATCTCCACCACCAGCGTCTAGACTCCAGTGGGTCCTGCCCTAATCAAAATCACAGCTGGGATGGCCATTGGAGTCTAACTGGCAAATACCTCAAATTAAATTCTATACATCAATAAATCATGTTTAATTCCTTCTCATGATCTCTCCTTATTAAACTAAACTTAACAAATATTGTCATTATACTTAATTATTTTTTGCGCACAGTATAATTGCAGAGGGTGCCTATATTAATAACTTTTAAAAAACGTTTATTCTTTAGCAGTGCAATGGTATACAATTCTTTTAGATTTAGTGGGTGTTTTCCTTAAAGAAGTTCTTACTTCAATTTGATTTGCTTTCAGAATCAAACCATAGAAAAAGATAAAACATCCTAAATAAGTAAATAAAAAGAAACTGGCAGCAGCTGTAGGAACATAAGACAGGTCAGTGTTTGTTCTGATTATTTTTGCAGTTAATTTGAACTCATCTTCTACAATAGTGCATTCATTCACCAAAAACACAAGTGGAATTTGTGGTGAATTTCTTTTGACATTCTCCACTACTGACAATGCCTCTTTGACAATGTTTATCTCACTCTGTCTTCAGCACTGGCTGGAAAAACACTCGACACAATATCGACAATGTTGCATTGTGTAAAAAAAATCTAATGAAGCTACAAAGAACTTCTATTTTCTCACTTTCTGCGTACTGACCGCCTGCTTTTGATAAGCTCTCTGAATGCAAACCAGGCTTTTAAAATACTTTTAGAGCAAACTTTACAAGCAAGCAAAACTACAGAAAGTAACCTTGTCATCAAATAGATGCGTTGAATTTCTTTTTTTCTCATTTTTTCTGGGATTACTGCCAGGGATAGTTAGTCATTACACTGAATAATCCATCCATCTTCGTTCACTTATTTAACAGACGTTTGAAAAAATCATAACAGAAGCATTTTTACAACGTTTCTAGAAATAAAAAGCATCAAACATTGAGTTATATTCTTAAATGTGCTCTGGAATAGACATTTATCATAACTTGAAAATCATCTCAATACCTACAAACAAGATACTTACAGTACACTGCTGGCATGGTCTGAATCTAAGATCATAGTTTCCTTCGATATTTGTGATTTCTTTTTTACAGATATACTATAACATTTTTCTCTTTTTCCATCATATACTACATTTTATTTGCAGCTTTCAAAGCCATTATACCATCCATTCAGTTTAAAAACCTGATATGTGGTTGGAAATCATTGATTGAGATCAGTCCATTGTGTATGATTAAGCCTGTGTTGCACAATGAGGTGTTCTACTCACACCCATATTACCAATAGGCAGGTCCAAACAGCTGCTGAAAGAAATTTGATAGATTCAAAGTTATTTTGTCTGGTTGTTATGTTACTTTTATTCAGTCATATCACAAGTTACAGTTAGGCCATTGGCATGTGACTTCCCTTATCCTGCGGGAGAAATTATTCATAACACGCACACAAACGATCACACGCAGACACACACAAGCACACACACATTTATTCAACCGTCCATCCCAATCTAATCCTCTGATTTTACTCCTCTCTGCAGTCTGAGCTGCCCATGTTTTCATTGTAGTCATGGGCTGTGACTCATCGTGCGTCTGAGCCAAGCTATTTGCGCTGGTTCACACTGGCTGACACACCTAGAGTCAGGAAACACACCCATTCCCACATATCCTTGTATTCAAGTGAGTGACCTGCAACAAAACAGTGATACACAGAGGACATTGACTTTGCAAGAGCATGGAAGATATTTAGCACATTTCACAATTATCCAGTTTGAACAGTCCACATTTGAGTTGTCCCAAAGCTAACTGACTGCTCTGCTTATCTTTGTCTCCCTCTGACCTGCTGCTGTGAGTTCATTTAGAATAAAAGCAGATATGGTTATAAGAAATTTATATGTGAACACCTGTATTATAGATTAAGGTCATGAGTATCTAAAAAAATAACCAATGATATGATTTACTGATGAGTTATTAAATAACTGTAAACCTTTAACTCCTGCTGAAAAGTTTGTGAGCAGTGCATCGTTTTTGACAGGAGTAATGCTGATTGCTAGCAGACACATAATAGGAGTTGTCTGTCTGGAATCAGCATTTCTGGTAGTTAAGACTGTTCCTTAAAGGCCACACCCCGTTGGCAAGAAAGGGAATCAAATAGGCGCTGTACTTCGAAAGTGGGTGAAATCTTATTCTGTTAAAGTTAAAATGTTAAATTCTGTGGAAAATACTATAAGCACTAGATGATTGCTTTAGTAGTTGTGCACTCATTCACACAATATACTTTAAGCACTAAAGTAACATTTTTCTTTTTGAAACTTTTGAAAAACATTTTTTTTTTGAAACTTCCCCTGAACATTTTTAAACACTGTTCCATCCCAAAGAGTAAAGCTGTACCCCACTTTATACACAGTTCTTTAGGATCTCTGCATGTCTTGCACATGTTTGGTGTTATTTCTCCACTTTTATCTCAGTGTGCGCACAATTCCAGACATCTACACACGTCTGCGCACAAACAGCGGGCCTTCTTTTTTGTGGGAGAGCTGCACCCTGTTTTCGCAACAAAACAAAATCTGAGATCTCCTGACTCAAAGTTTCTAGTGTAGTAACGTTAAAATATGCGTGTGTGTGCGCACAAGCACAAGCATGTGAGTACCACTCCCCAGTTCACTCCCCACAAAAACAACACAGTAACTTCCTCTGTATGTAATCTATTCCTTGCATGTTGCCTGCTACTTCATCTCGCTGAGTATGGGTGTGGCATATTGAGAAGGACACTGCAGGAATTTCAAAGACACTAGATACTGTTGTGAGAAGCGGAGACGCACATGTGTACACTTAAAACACACATGTGCATCCACAACACACATATGAATTCTATTTTCAAAACTGGATGCACACATATACTCCCCCTAAAAAACCCAAACAAAAAATCCCATCCATCCATCCATCCATCCATTTTCTTCCGCTTATCTGGGGCGGGGTCGCGGGGGCAGCAGCCCAAGCAGAGAAGCCCAGACCTCCCTCTCCCCAGCCACCTCCTCCAGCTTGTCCGTGGAAACAGCAAGGTGTTCCCAGTCCAGCCGAGAGATATAATCTCTCCAACGTGTCCTGGGTCTGCCCCGGGGCCTCCTCCCTGCCTCCTCTCCTCCGTGAATTGCTACATTATTGTGGTGGAGGGGTTTGTGTGTCACAGGGATCCCAAGGGTTATGTTGTCTGGGGGCTTTTGCCCCCTGGTAGGGTCTCCCATGGCAAATTGGTCCTGGGTGAGGGACCAGACAAAGAGCGATTCAGAGGGAACAGTTCACCCTCCCTGCCCTGGAGCCAGGCCTGAGGAGGGTACCCGAGGGCAAGCGTCTGGTGGCCGGGCCTTAGTCCATGGGGCCCGGCCGGGCACAGCCCGAAAAAGGGACATGGACCCATCTTCCTGCAGGCCCACCACCCGCAGGAGGCACCGTAGCCGTGCAGCGGCCAGGAGTTGAGGTCCTGACGGAGGTCCCCAGCTACCAAGACTGGCAAAAAATCCACAACCCTCCAAAATTACTGTTTGATAAAAGCATGTGGCACAAAATATCCATAGCTATATACAGCTATGCTAGATGGTAAAAGCAGCTAAGAGTAATAGCTAAAAGTCCTACGTGTGGGACTAATAAAGTCTTGTTTTGTCTAGCAGAAAGTGAACAGTGCAAAGTTATATATAGTTATATATAAAATTAGAGAACACTGGAATACAATAAGAATAAGATACTGTACACAACTGTACAGAATAGAATAGAATAGAATAAAATACTATATTCAATAAGATAAAAATAAAAATAATGGATAAGTGATGGTAAAGGTTAGCTTGTGGTGAGCTATGCAGACTTGAAGAAACCAGCACATAAGTTATAAATTCTGCTCTGCTAAACACTGTAGTAACAGCTTTCACACTTGCATTAGTAGCGTTAGGAACGCCCAAATAAACACTTTTCAAAACATGTCCTTGAGGGGAGTAGTTAGGTTCATTTAACAAAGCTGCTGGTGTACACCAGGAACAAAAATGGATGGGAATACCTTCTTTTAAAACATAGTGTTAGTCATAGCTTATCAGATGTTCTCATCTATAAGCCTGTTGGTGACACAGCCATACCCATAATCCCAGTATGATCTGTCAGAGGAACCGCCCAGTCACTCTCGTAACAAACTATCATGCCATCGCTTTGCGTGTCTCCATACCACATTGAAGCATTTCATAGCTATGATCATTTAGAATGTTTTGGTTTTAATTCATATTTGGCTTTGCAATACTTTTAATACAGTGGGATGAAAAAGAAGTACTCTGACATTAAGCTAGGACTTTAAGCTTAACATTAGCAGTTTCACTCTAAAAATAAGCTTTCATGTGACACACACAACATACAGCACACAGACAGTTACAACAATGACTACTGCAACTACAGCTTTCAGTGTATGAAAGTGAGCTAAAAAAAACAACAACCTGTGTAAAGCACAGTGAAAATGTGGAATACATTTTAATGTCCAAATTAGATGCAAAAATTATTTAAAATAAATTATATTGCTACTGCAGTTCACTAGCACAGGGTGGGCCCCATTAAAGCGACAGACTTCTGTAAATCCTGTCTTGTAAATAGACACCTTGCCTTTGTGTTTAACTAAAGGCCGTCCTCTCGAACCATTTTGGTAATGATAGCTTTGTGTCGGTTTATGTGCGGCAGTGTAAATGTTTTAATAACATGTTGATGTCATTGTCTGTCATGATAACCATTTTGTGGAGTGCATCTCTTCTTCTCTGTGTACTTCATTGTTATACTGTAGAACAAAAACTGAAGTGGGCAAAAAACTGTTTTAAACAGAAAAACCATGATAAAAACAGTACAAGTTTCTTGCCTGAATAATTTGTTACATAGTGCTGATTACATCCGGATAACAAGAGTTTGAAAGCCTGACATTAAAGTGTTGAAAGTTCTTTTTTTTCAAGCAGAGCTCACTTTTCCTGTTGCATGTCATTGCAACCCTCTTTGTGAAGCAGTGGGTGGTCCCATGAACACTAAGGACCACTCCCCGTACACGGGTCCCCTCCCCTGGATTCCCCTCCCTCTGCTAACCAGGAGCCCAGCCCAGCTCCCTGTCCAACCACTCTGCTCAGCCCAGAGGAGCAGCCACTCAGAAAAAAAGAGGTTAAAATCAACTCAGAGCGGCGGAGGGAGGGAGAGAGAGGGGGCAGAAAACGCCCTGGAAATCTGGTTGATCAAGAAATCGAAAAAGACTGACAGAGTCCTAGCAGACTGCGAAGGCGTGACAGTGTGAAAGTGTTTTTCTTGGAGTGAGGAGAAGTGGAGAAGTTTTCAAGGATGCTCAAGCAGGCGTGAGGCTTCTCGGGCGCTAAGGCTGCGCACAGGTAAAGCTGCACTCTTTTTTATTTTCTTTAATTGAAGTTAAAAGTTTTTTTGTTTTTTTAAACTGTTCTTTCAGTTTCTGAACTTTAACAACTCTGCTGCAAGACAACAAATCAGTCGTTCCAACTTGGCCAAAGTTTAAATAACTAACTTGCAAAGGCGTCACAGTTATCTGTCCAGCATTCCTGTTCATAGCACCAGGCACTTGCAGTGAGCGTGTTTACCACTGTAAGATTATTATGAGTTGTTTTATATGACTAGAAAACTTGTTTCCAGAGTTTTTCAAGGACTTTTTATTTTCCCCTAAGGGAATGTTTTTGCATAGGAGCATCTTGGCTAAACATTGTTATTTGTTTTCACTGTAAATATGTAGAGTGGCAGTAACTTTGTTAAAAACATTCATACATGATAAATATTTAATTAAAATAGAGCAGGACAGGAGATGAGGGTGTGGGTACACACCCACCACATGAATGCAGACTAGATGCATATAAGTCATTCATGGTTATATACTTTATTGCCTTTAGATTATTTTGATCCTTCTTAGAGATAACAAATAAGAATAGCTACATTTGTGTAGTTATTTCACCTTTGTGCAGTGTGGATGTGTAGATGTACTTTGCATAGTGAGTGGGACTTTTTCTTTTGTACAGGACCTCAATAACCCACACTTTAAAGTTAAATTAAAGAGGTGCCGAAATGATTGTTGACAGTGTTGATGTTATCGCTCAGATGTCTCTCTTATCTAATCCAATGTCGCTTGCCAAGAAATGGAAGTTTAAAAAGTTACTACTACTTCCCTATGAGAGTGTACAGCAACAACTTTGGGTGTGGATCCCCCCTCTCTCCTCCCCCTTCTTTTTTTCTCTCCCTCCCTTTTTGTTTGCTGTCTCCTCACAGTGGCACACCCTTTAGTGCCAGTGAAAAAAAGGAAAACCATCCACGCTACAGACAGTTTTTTGCAGTGGGTCTCAGCAAATTACATTTAAATGTCCTTTGTGGGATACTAAGGGTGTGCTGGCGAAGACAGAAAAGTTATGATTATGGCTTTTTCTATGTCTTTTCACTGGGTTCACTGTGTTGTTGGTTGGTTGTCTCTCTCTCTCTCTCTCTCTCTCTCTCTCTCTCTCTCTCTCTCTCTCTCTATATATATATATATATATATATACATATATATATAGAGAGAGAGATACAAAAAAAGTATTATATTTTTAAATGCAAACTGCTTCTGTTTATTGGCTAAATATGTATCAGCTTTTGAACAAAACCTTTTTGGTTCGTGTTGCGTAACATGAAGTTGAAAACTTTCACTGCTGCTTGGCTCTGAGGCATATATGCATTTCATGACTTACTTTTTAAGGTCTTGAACAGAGAAAGATTTGTCTTTGTCTATTTTACCATGGGTCTCTCAACCTGGGCTCCTGGCCAGGGCGTGCAGGGGGAGAAGAAGGGAGGAAGACAGGGAAAGAGAGTCATGGAGTGAGTTGGTGAGGGGGGATGGGAGGGGCAGGGGGTTGAGGAGGGGAGTAATGGAATGTAGTGGTTTGGAAAGACAAGCTAATTGAAACCAGGTTTGAGGCAGAGCAGGGGGGAAAGCTGAGACTTTGCACGTTTGGGGAAAAGAAAAAGAGGCATTTCTGAAACCCTAAAGTCAGGGGATTATTTTCTTGCCCATAATATATTTAAAGCCTAAAATGGCATCATTTCAGCTGTGGTTTAAAGTAGAATCACTACATTTAGTGCTGCCTATATTTTATGTGAAGTGGGTGTATAAGTTGAGAAACAGGAGTTCAGAAAGATCCTTTGTTTAATCTCACTTGGAAGTCAAATTTCATTGTGCTGTTGCGTGTCCTCTGCAGCTCCCTCCTGCCACACCCAAAAGGCACTTTAGAGGAGTGTTAGCGAGAGCTGATTTTTGCCTTGCTCTGCGTAGTCTTTTCTACAATGTGCACTTAACCCACACTGGGTGACCCACAGCTGTACATGTGTGGCATTTCTCAAATTGCTCTAGTCAAGGTGATTGATTATAACACAGGCTGCTTTAAGGGCCAAACGGCAACATAGCCCTGAAAGGTTTTGGAGTAGTGATTGTCATTTAATCGACATTATGTTTAGCCTTTTTAGCTTTACTTGGTGATAATATGGTGTGAATAACCAAACTAAACATGATATTTCAGGTGTAGAGTTTTGCTTCAAGCGAGGGTGTGGACCTTAAACATAATAAATTTGAAGCATGATTTATATTTCAGCTGCACAAAAATTGTGAGCTGCTCCTAACCGCCCCAAAGCTGAAATGCTCGTCAGTTAACAGGGCCTCATCTTGGCCTGGGGTGGATACTGTTTGTCTAAATACTTGCTCTGTCTACCAGTGCAGCAGTACAGAGGGTACATTATTTTGTCACCTAGCAATGTAGGTCACTTGGAATTCCAAAAAGCACACCATGAAATTTTAAAGCTTCATTGATCAAATTTTTCTTTTTCTTTCACTCCGATGTTGCGGCTCTTCTCACCCATGTGACAATCAGCATCGTTAGTAGGAAGAACTGGAAGAAGAGCATGCCTCATGACAGTTTGGAGCCTTGACGGTGTTGAGATGCTTATCGCAGTTCTCTGCAGGCGCAACTGCGTATTCTCGCAGTGTTGACTGACAGCACAGGCGAGAGGAATGGTGTTACTCATATGTGCCAGTATAAAATGCAAGGAAACTGGTCTCTGGCAAGCTTCCTCTGCTATTTCCTCATGGGTTTGTTGAGCGGGTGGTTGAAGGGGTGGGGTGGGGGGTGTTCAGTAAGCTGAAAGAAAGCGTGGTGGTTTCAAACAAACTATAGCGTATCCTTTTCACACTTGGCTTAAGAAACCAAGCTGGGCTCTCAGACGCACACCTTGGATATTGGTTGGATAAAACAATGCAAAATGTATAGAGTGAGAAAATTTTCAATGAGCAACATTTTGCTTCCCTAAAGTTGCAAATAAAAATTTAACTATAGTGTGCAATTTCAGAACGTCTTTCTAGGCAATCCACCCAGCAGCCACGCCCTTCTCACTCACCCACTGCTGGAATGTTTCAGTGTGTACTCAGTATTCTCTGTGGAACGCCTATCATTAGCATGCCTTGTTTTTGAGAAACAGTTATTTTAAATTTGCGATGAAATAGTCACAACAAGTCACAAATAATTCTGTGGCAACCACGCACCTGCATGCAATTCAGACTCGTTCACTGTAGATTTTAGCAATGTGGGACCTTTCCAAGTATGGAGCTCAAAAAGGGCGTGAATCATTTCTGTCTGATAAAGCAAGAACTCGCACCAGTACTCCTCCAAACATCTCCTATATAAAAATATCAAAAGCCATCTGTTACTAAGCACTACTTGGAGATACATGCCCTAAATGTCAGGGCAACCATGCTTGGAATGTAAACTGAGAAATACATTCAACATAGTTTTTCTTTATCTGGCACAAGATATTCGAGGATAGAACTCACCATCCAACAGTCTCTCTTGCTCTAAACAATTGCGCTACTCTCCTGTGGTCTAAATAGAAGTGCGAATTGAAAGTACAATCCCAATGCTCTGTTTATGCTTCAGGTTCTTACAGCAAAGGAAGTCTCACATCTATATATACATTCTGCTGCTATGGTTGCCACCTAACTCCTACTCATAACCTTGTCCCCTGTTCCGTGAATGGACTTGTATTTGTTCTCATTCAAGCAGCAGCTGAATATATTGCCATGTTAAACTAAGCGTGGCAATTTTTTGGCGTGACCTGTTTAATGTGTCAGTAAGCCTCTTGTGATGTTCTTTTTATATGGCTGATCTGTTCAAACTTGGCAGATCAGTCTCTTTGGTCTAACTTGTTATGCCAGTTCAAAATTTACATCCTAGCTGCTTGATAGTCATGCCACCGAAACTATTGTTGGGCATCAGCCCAGGATCACTTCTCATTTAATAGCAGAACAGATCTTAAAAAATAGTTCGAATAAGCTTTTTTTTTTTCTTCAAATCAAATCAAGTTTTTTGTCTATAGCACAGTGTTACATATACAATCTCGAAGGCAGTTCTTGGTGTAATAATAGGAATGCAAAGGAACAGAATCTCTAAAAAAACTGTAAGAACCCTCGAGAGAGGAAATCTTAAATGTATTGGTGTGTAATAGAGAACAAGCAGTTATGACAGAGCTGTGCAGAGCTTAAAACGTATGTGAAAATCAAGGCAAAGCTGAAGTATGCTTCAAAAGCAACCCCTCGTTTCTGATTTTTTAAGCGCAAGAGAGGAGGATTTTAAGAGTTTCTTCAATTTTTCCATTTGGTGCATGACTCCTGCCAAAGTCACAATGGTTTAATCAGAAGCAGGCTAAGTTAGCGTCAGTGGGCAGGCTTTAGTCTTATGTTGGACTTGTGGTTTGGTTCAGGGCTATGTGGACTATGGAGTGCAGAAAACAACCAATTATTTTGACTCTCGTTCCTTTTATACGCGTCACACGTGCACGTCCTATCTGCTTTTGTGAAGGAACATTGAAGGCCAGATACTGCTGCGTCTTCTTTGGTATTTTTTCGCTTTTGCTGTGTCTAAATACAATGCAGCAGGGGGGGAAAGAGAGTCTGTTTTGTTTTGACAACAAGACTGATTAGGTCACTGGTCTTCTCTCCGTCTCTGCCTTGCTGTACTGAGATCTTTTTATCTGCTCATAATCAAATTTTATCAGAGCTCCACTCTGTGTGCTACACTCTGAAATTGAGCCGTAATCATTGTCACATTGCTTCTCTTTTCTCATTACTAAATTGATTGGATTTGGCAATCAAATTGGTAGATGGACTAAAGCTGCTTTGATCAGTTTCCAGAATGTATTGACCTACTTAAGCACAGAGTATGAAAGTTAACAGTCCAGGTTTGGAGGTATGTCTCTTTTTAAGTGATGGGGTGATGAGCTGCCTGCTGTTTACTGCGTCAGTGAAGCACATGTTAACCCAAAAGACACAAATGTAACCTCTCAATGCACATGTGACACGTGTCTTGGGGTGCCATCACAGATGCACTGCTGACTTAACGTTGCATTTTTGCTTGTTTGAGTGGAACCTGGAGGTTGGGGGTGTGTGGTGGACTCATTGCAGGTGGGTGGGCGGCACAAAATAAAGCTAGAGTTAGTGTCAGAATGAGGACATTTCTTTGGAGTTAGTCACTGTAGGAGAGGTTGGGCTTTCTTCCAGCTGGCCTGAGGGCTCTATCAAGGAATGTGTGTGACTGGAGGCCTGGGTGGGGCTGTGCACTGTGCTACTCCCTCTGCAAGTAAAGCCGAGAGGCAAAGCGACACGATCTGTGTTTTTATTTGCTTCCTTCACTGTTTGTTGACCACATTTTATCTTCCAGAAATACCTGCAGATGTGCTATGTGTGTGTGGTCTTACCAAGACACTGAGTAAAGAAGGGTGGGGCAAACTGTCTCATATATTTTGATTTTGTTAAATCCGATATGCCTATTTCGTCATTTTCTATCATGACGTTGTAGCATAACACCTAAAAGCTTACACATATAAGAACTTTATCACTAAGGCAAACACAGTGTCACATTTTCTTTAGTCTACCTCGTTGTATTCTGTGACATAACAGTCTGAATCAGTAACAGGGGCATGAGTACACACAGCTGCTGTGGTGCAAGTCTCACTTCACACAAGTAATGTGAACCCATTACTGGCTGGTATTTTATCTCAGCTATGTATTCTATTGGTGCAACAGAAAACAGGCCAGACTTTACTACGTTTTTTAAACTTTGCATCACTGTTAGGGGCTTTGTTACATTGCACAGGTATTAAAATCGGACTGTTCCGTCTCACAAATACAGTAATGAGCAATTTAGGTTATTGAACATAAAATGTTGGGAAGGGGGAAGTTAATGATGGGGTTGAAGAATTTTCCTGAAGGGCATGTTCCCACTGGTGCTGCATGTCTCTGTGCACATCAAGTCTGGTTCTGTTTGTACGGAGACTGACAAAAAGAGGGCTTTGTTTCACAATAACACAATAATTGGCATAAGCC